>NC_081180.1:121436368-121555800 GCF_029867415.1 Vicia villosa | reverse complement strand
GAACTCTTTCTCGTAACACTTGATACTTGAGTAAATATGTGAGTGATTTGTACAAAATGAACACACGGAATCCTAACATAAAGACCCCTATTTATACTAGTTTCGACCTTAACGGTCCTACACTAATCTGCTGCCACGTTTCTCATCAGAACTTCCAGCGAAGCCATCTGTATTTGGACAGTTACGATACTGTCTTCGAATTTCAAATCTTCCCGCCTGAGTCCGTCTTCGACGCGTGGCAGTGTAAAAACACTATGAAAACACGCTAAGTAGTAACACTTAAATATATACTTTATAGATTTTGTCTAAGTCCCGAAGACATATGCTTTCATTAGTCTTTCAGTGTTCACTATCTTCAACAAACTTAGAAGTCTGTATCTTCGAGGCATGACCATCAGTAGCCATTCTTTTACTTTTTAAGGGACGACCATCAATAACCATCTCTTCCTTCAATTCTCAACCTCTTCGAAGGACAAACAATATGAAACGAAATCTTCAGCTAACATGAACACACACAATAGATGAATTAAGGATGGGAACGCAACTAACATGGAATTCATCAACGCTAGCTCTCAGACCGTCACCACAACCTCCGATAGCAACTTCTCGTATGCGAACAACTCTTTCAGCTTTTCTAGTGCCCATGTGAAGTTTTCATCCCTTTCATGTTCCAAATAGAAAAATCTAAGTGAAAACATCAACTTCATTGACGTAACACCAACAATCTCAAGTAGTGGGAGCTGATACCTGTTTGTTTTGTATGTACAGTCAATAATCAACACAATATAAAAAACCAATAGTTTCCTAGAATCAAGTATAGGAAATTTTACATTTTTATGAAGGCAATACATGTTTGTTTTGTATGTACAATCAAAAATCAACACAAAATGAAACATGTTCAACAACTTCAACGATATTTGATATGGCCCTGTTTCTAAACCAGTACATGTATTTCTAATCATGAATTATACTTGGAAGATGTTTCATTTTAGCCAATGGACCTCTCTTTCTTATCTTGTATGTAGATCTTGCTTTATACACATGCATAACGCTTGTCAGATTTTCTAGATCTCTATCTTTCAAAGCAACAACTACGTAGCTTGGAGTCATATTATATTTTGTCATGTCATTCAAAAATTGTCTTTCATCATGTTTTAAATGGCCCAATATGGCATGATCATCTAAATTTGTAGCTAATTCATGATTGTGAAATCCACATATAACTGTCACCTTCCGACCACCACCACTTGGCACAGATCTAAACATAAATGGACATTTAACTTTCATACTAATAGTGCCTTGAGATGAATTCTTCTTCTTGTAGTCTCCTCCTCTCTCACATAACATAACCAGCTTATCTTTCCTCCCTCTGATGCCATTTGCGGTATTAGAACAAAAAATAACAACAATAATACCATATTGTTTCCCAATAGATTGTGTTCATGCTAACATGTCAGCCCGAGAGAGAAATATCTGTCATTTATAATATACAAAGAATAAATTATCTATGATAGAGATACCCAAAGCCTATTAAATTTGGATAAGTTAAAAACAAAATATGCAAGTAATACATACATGGTCAGTGTAGAAGAACTACGTAAAATCTGCAAAGGAGCAATCCATATTAGGAGCCCATAAAGCAAGCATCCTGAATTGAGAACTACCATATTTTTTAAACTGGGCTAAAGATCGGGTATATCGGAATTTTCAAAAAACCTTTAAAAAATTCCGATTCTCGGATTTTTCGAAAAATCTAGTAAAAAATATTGATTTTCCCATAAAATATTGAATTTTCTAAAAAGATGTGGTAGGAATGCATCAGGTTTAAAAAATATCAGTAAAACTATCTATTTTCCCAAAAAAACCAGATTTTTCAAAAAATACGGTATAAATGCATCAGAGTTTTCAAAAATTCATTATAAACTCACACCAATTTTTTAAAAATCAGTAAAAATGCAAAGTTTTTGCTAATTTTTAAATTTTTCATACACAGATTTTTGGTATAAATACAAGACATTTTGAACTTTACAGCATTTTTCCAAAGTCATTTTTTTGACCAACTGTAATTTTGGGATTTATAAATAATGAGAATGACATTATGGTCAATACGAAAAATAATGGGGTGCCAGGTATAATTGGGAGGAGGCACGACAAAATAAGGGGAGTTGCACGTGCTCGTCTAGATATTCCTTTCCGTTATACTCACTTAGCTTAGGAGGCTTCTCTATCGATTGAGGTAATCTACTATCCAAAATGCGAGTGCACATTGAATGTTTCTGTGGATTCTTAGGCGACTATATTTCTACATGGTCTTGTGGAGGAATCTGGCTACCTCGATCTCCATAAAGACTCTGGGGAGGATTCTCACGCTTTTTGCTCCTTTATTGATTCTGCGATTTTAGAGTTTTATCTATCCTCGTCGTGGTCTACTCTAGGATGGCAGTTTGAGCTCTCTTTGAAATAGCTTCTTGAGCAGTGATTCCTTGTGGTGGCATGTTATACATGCTTTCTTCGAGACAAAGCAACCTTTCCTCTATCACCTGTTTATTCTACTTTCGAAAGATGTTGTACATGTTGTTCAACAATTGATTGGTTCCTTGTACCCCAAGGTTAGCTCGCAATAGTTGGAAACTGGATAAGTTTTCTAGTTACGAGGCTGGAGACGAAATTGAAGGTCCAATAGGAGGACTGGAGCAGATCCAATAATCCAAGGAGTTTTAGGTAAACTTGGATGTAAAATCGTTCCCGCTACTGGATTCTCAACACCATGTGGAGGAGGTGGAGGCGGTTGATTAATCATCACTTGAGCAACAACAGGGACAACAACTTTGCATGTTGCGACAAAACGAGTAGTTTTTTATCTAGCCATTGTCAAGAAGTGCAGAAGTCATAAATTTAGAAATTCAAGAGATTAAAGTTGATATACTCTTTGATTAGATCGGACGCGATAGATCTTTGTGCTCGAATTTAAGAGCTCTTGATTCTAGGAACTAACGAATCGAAGAACGGATATGAGATTGTGGAAAACACGAGAATTAGAAGTCAATTGTCACAAATGGCGATATTGCTCCGTTGTACCAAAAATGGAGTAAGGACTTGTGAATACGGAGGATTGCGGTGGGTCTGGATTTCTAGTGCAATGGAGAGGAGATGACCTACAAGCAGTGGCGGAGCCAGGCTAAAAAATTTGGGATGGCCGACAGAATATAATAAATATAAAACGAAACATAATATAATTATATAATGTATAATTTAATATATTTTTTATATTAATCTCATGATTATTTTGGTTCTATAATTTTAAAAAGTTTATGGGAATTTCTTAACACTTCAGCGACGAATTTAACGATTGATTTTTAATTATTTTTTTGTTAATTAGACGAAAAATGACTAACGCGATATGTTTTCAAGAGTTAAAAAATTAATATAAATATTATTTATGTTATCAGAACACAATGAAATTATAAGAGACTCTTATATAAATTTTAAATTTTTCAGATATTATATTAAAATTATTAAAAATTGATATAGTTTTATTAAAAATATTATGAAGAAAAGTTAGTTAATATTTTTATAGAATATTTATTACTACAAATTATAGAAAATAATGTAATATAATTAATAATATTATTTAAAATAATAATAATTAATGTAATTGAGTAATAAGAAATGGGAAAGTAGACATTACTACTTTACTTCTTATACATAGAGTTTTTAGTTTGTAGGTAGGGGTGGGAATAGGTCAGGCTGGCCTACAGGAGCCTATGGCCTAGCCTATATAAGACCAGGCCAGACTTATTTAACAAAAAGGTCAGGCTTAAGCTTTTTTAAAAGCCTATTTAATAAAATAGGTCTAGTTTAGGCTATTAAAAAAGCCTATGAAGCCTTATAGGCCGGCCTATATTTTCATGTATATTAAAAATAGGCTAAATAGATCGGCTTATATTTGCATGTATATTAAAAAAGACTAAATAGGCAAGCCTATATATGCATATATATTAGAACAAAGGCTAAATAGGTCGGCCAATATATGCATATATAGGACGACTTAGAAGGTTTCTTAAATAATATGGATCAATTGAAAATCAAAATGAAAAATAGGCTTTTAAATAGGCTTTCAGATCAGGCTTTTAAAAACGCCAGGCCAGGGCAGAAAAGAGAGCCTAGTATATGCCATAGGCCAGACTCAAGCCTTTTAAATTTATCGTAGGCCAGACCTAACCCTTATAAAGCTTAGCCTATTTCCACCCCTATTTGTAGGGTGATGTACAAAGATAAATTATAGGTTGGCTTGTTTAAGAAGTAGATTAGGTAACTAAGCTTAACATATGTGGACCATGACAGATAACTAAATGGGATTGATAACATATTTAAATGTTATTATCTCAGTATATGTATCCTTTTGAAACTTATTGATACTAAATGATAGGCATGGAATTTTAGTTTTTAGAAAAGGATGGGATGGCCATGGCCTTCCTTTGTCTCCTGCAGTCCTGCTGGCTCCGCCACTGCCTACAAACTTAGTACCCCAACACTCAAATCAATATGTGTTGGAGATGAGTAAATTAAAAATGAATTTGAAATTAAATACTAGGACTTGGCGCACTTTTAGTATATATATTAGAGAAGTTATAACAATATACTATTTGTTACGTGTATAGCGCGTAGAGTCGTTAGATGTATATGAGACTTAGATTTTACACTCATTTATAAGATAACTCTTGTATGTTGAGAATGTTCTAGATGGAATGTCCTTCTTTCATAATTCTAGGCCAAAAACCCTTATGGTCGGTCCAAAACAAAGACTAAAAAAGCAAGTAACAAGAGATTATTCAGTAGCAAAACTAGCCAAATAACATGTTATTTTAATAACAATAAATTTATAATAAAATTAATAAATATAATGATAATTTAATAATTTTAAATAAATCAATTAGAGACAAGTGTGGGTGTGGGGGCAGGTTAAATATTAACATCCGCTTATACATAAATTAAATCGATTTTCTCTATTAAATTTAAGGTGGAGTCGATAAGGTTCGAGTAAGGTGAGAATAGGTTGGACCAAGTTAGGCTTTGCCAAGTCTGAGTATGGTTTGCTATAAATTACAAAATCTAAATAATGTCCAGTGGTCTATCATGGGCTTAATTTTATGTTTGAGTCTGCTATTTTCGAAGGTCTGATTGATCTATTATCCTCATAAAAACCAATTTTATTTAAAGATTTGTAAGTAAGTAATTCGAGTAATGTTTAAATAGACTAACAAACTAAAAGGTCAACGAGTCTAAATGCTTATTTACATTGACTTATTCAAGTATTAACATAAGTTTTGTGATACTATTTATTTGAGAGAACTTATGAAAACAACTTATGACATTGTTCATGAGGTTTTCCCTACTTATTTTCATAACAACTTCTAGATAATTAAACTTTATTGTTGTATTTTAATTCAAAATACAAATATAATAATAATAGTAATAATAATAATAATAAAATTGTTGATAATTATTTAAATAGATCGACCCGATAAATTTAAAAGATTTTTCTATAACACGTGATCTTTTCTATTTAAAAAATATTTAACCTAACCTAAATCTATATAGTCTAAATCGTAAAGCTCTATTAGTTAAACTTGGTTAATTTAAATTTTATTACAATACCTATTTGAATAATTGTGCACGAGCACGAATCTGTTCAACATTCAAGTATATATATTCAGTGTGGTCCATATTTAGGTTACGTAGTAGTAGTTTGTACTACATAAAAATCAAGCATGTTACATCAATGCCTTTGAAAATTGAATTTACTTTATTCCCCTTAATTAATCAACAAGGTAAATGGGCCACGGCTTCTTAACCAACATTTTTTTATTAAAAATAATAAGCAGCCTACTTTGAATGTAATCATTGTGTCACGGTTCCAAAATCTTGAATTGTATTTCAAGCTTTTCACTTTAATTTTGGTACACATTATTTTCGATCAAGCAGATGAAGTAAGCATATGCTCATAAACATTGTGCTATCCTAAAGCGTTATGATTTGGGGACTGGCCCTTTGTGTTCCTTTTGTCTCGTTAAAGAGAATCATCGAGTTATCTCTCTAATTTATTTAATGAAATTTGTTATAGATAATATAATTAAATATCTATTGTCATTGTTAAATCTTCATATTCTTCCTATAGTAGTATTGTAAAAATTTTCAGAAAAATCATTCTGAAACTATGCCAATCAATTTTAAAAGAAGCTTTCCGATAATGTTAATTTCTGATTTTAAATTTTTTATTTCTAATATATATATATATATATATATATATATATATATATATATATATATATATATAGTCAATGGTTGTTATTAACTCGGTCATTGAGAAACTTAATGTTGTTGGACTTGATGCATATGTACCCAATATTGTCGAATTGGATGTTCGAAAAATTAACAAATTACATATTTTTCATGAATAAAAAAAGTGCATTCTCGTCAACTTGATAAAGAGTTGACTCATATACCAAGAGATCGAATGTTCAACTCATATTATCAATGAGATGATCTCTTTGATAAGTGAACTATAAGTATCTCTATAAATGTTCTTTGATCCTTATGAACCCTTAGAATTCAATTTAAATAAACTTTTTAATAACAAATAATTGTATTTCCAAATTTATCGGAAACCCTGTCTCTATGTTATGAGATTAGATATATTTATTTTTACAAGTCGTAGTGTATACAGTACAAGAAAGCCCTATTTTCTGGGGTGTCGTTTTCTATTGAGACGAATATATCTTAATGCATGTGTTCCCATATTCTTCAATACCGAGCCAACCATAAAAGCAATATGCAATATTTTAATTAGTGTTTATATTCTTTTGTTTTTCTCCAACTTCTTTGGTCTTATCACCTTTTCAATTCAAAACCTAATTATTGAACACTTACGTGTCTAGCTAGTTCAATTTATATACCTTCAGATTATTAATATATTATTATATTATTATAAAATAGATTAAATTTTCAATTAAGAGAGGTTGAAGATAAACTATCAATATCGTCGTACCTAAATGTTGATAAACAAATTTATTCGAATGTTGTAATCACTGAATAAAACAGCGCAACTTAAATACCAAATGCATGCATGATGCCACGAGAGTCAATATTAATAGAGACCATACGTGCAACAACAACCACGTAAGACTTGTTTGATTTGTATAGAGATAAGTGATGGCTAAGCCATGCTTTGAAATTTTAATTAATTGAAATTAGATGTTGTGGAAGAATAATGAGAGAATAATGCATCTATAAAACGACAATATATAAGAGTTTCTAGTTAGCTTTTGAGTTGTCATGAGGGTCCAATGACGATACCCTTAAGCAAAGAGATGTGACATTGGGTTGGTCCCAAACCCTAAATGCGACAAAATGCATGTTAAACAAACTAACTTCACTCATTTATTCATTCAGGCATCATGTTTGTCCCAAAATTAGAAAGACAGAGTTGCTAATGGGTGACATATTTTCTTTTTTATGTTAATGTGTAATACTAACTTTTATAGAATGCAGAATTGATATGTTAGTCAACTTCTTCTTATCAATGTAAATTGACTCTGTTGACAAAGAGTTGACTAACACACCAATAATATTCATAATCCCTAATACAATACTATTCTACTAAGTATATCGGAACTCCGTGTTTTTTCGTTGCCTCTTGTACTGCAATGACGTCGTTTGTGATGGAAAACAAACATACAATAACATACCAATACGCAACAGATATAAAATTCTTCAAACTTGTAAGAACCTATTAGGATCAATAACAAATATATGGAAGCAAATTGAACAAATTAAGGCACAAGAGAACACTGATATTTTAATGTGAAAAACTCCTTAGTATGAAAGTAAAAACTACAATTCGTCCAAACCAAAAAAATAGCTCCACTAAAATCAAATAAGGGTACATGAGAGTCTTAAAGTGATTCACATACTAATGCTAACAATCGCAAATCACAAAGCAAACTACCTTAAGAATAAGAATCAAAAAGTTGAAAAATTATCCAAACTTACAACTTTAGTGCGAAGCAGATATCGCTCAACTTCGACCTAGTTTTGAAAATTCAAACAGTAAAAAGTTACATACAGGTGTTACGAACTTGCCCTCCAAATTTAAGCTCGATCTGACGGTTAACGAATCTAGAATCGTTAATTTAGTGAGACTGGTTACAAAAAAATGGGAATAGGTTTCTCTCCTCTTTTCTCTATTTTGAATCGTTATTTTCTCTCTATCTCTCTCAACCCCAAATTGACCCTCTCCACTTAAATAAGTGAGACAAATGCGCTAATCATATTTGGGTCTTTCTCCACATAAGAAGGGAGCCCAAACCCAACAAATCTCCCTTCACAACTATGTGGAGGAAATCGCCAATTCGGCGATATCACAACAAGCTTCAAATTTTCCTCTTGGTAATGTTTTAGTCTTAATATCATAACCATTATTATTTGTAAGAACTTTAGCTAACTTCAACAACTTAGCGTCTAAAACATCACGTATGGAATGATATCTCACATCAATGTGTTTGGACCTATTATAAAAAGTATGATTCTTACCAAGCTAAATAACGCTTTGCTATCAACAAATAACACATATTTGTCTTGAACAAAACTAAGCTCCTGCAAAAATTTCTTTAACCATAGTACTTTTTGCATTCTTCGGTAATGGCAATAAATTCAGCCTCTGTAGTAGACAATGATACACTCTTTTGTAATCTGGACTGCCAAGTCACAGCTCCCCCTATAAATCTAATCATGTACCCCAAAGTGGACTTTCTAGAATCAAAGTCTCTAGCCATATCAAAGTCAAAATACCCCACTAGAGTAGGCTTATCTCCTTCAAAACAAAGTCTTGTAGAAGTAGTACCGCGAAGATAATTTAAAATCCATTTTACATTATTCCAATGATCTCTACTTGGATTTGACAAAAATATATTGACTATACCAGCCACATGTGTTATATCTGGTCTTTTACACGCCATTGCATACATATAACTACCCATTACAGGGACATAAGGAACATGTTTTATATTAAACGCTTCATCTTCACTTGAAGGACTTTGATTAGAACTCAACTTGAAATGAGTAGCAAGAGGAGTGCTTACCGCCTTAGAACTTTCCATTAGGAATCTTTGTAGCACTATTTTGATATAATGTTCTTGACATCCAAAATTTCTTCTCCTTTTTGTAATGCATGATTCTAATGCCAAGAATCTATTTAGCTTCTCCAATGTCTTTAATGGAAAATGACTCTCCAACTACTTCTTTAACTTTAATGTTATAAACACTTTTCCCAACAATAAGTATATCATCAACAAATAATAATAGTATAATAAAGTCATTGTTAGAATTTTTTTTAACAAAGACGCAATGATTTGAATTAGTCTTCTGGTATCCTTGATCACATATAACAGACTCAAACTTCTTGTCCATTACCTTAGAGCTTGCTTCAACCCGTATAAACGCTTTCCCAATCTACACACATGATCTTATTTTCCCTTAACTTGAAAACCATCGGATTATGTCATGCATATCTCTTCCTCTAAATCACCATGAAGGAAAGTCGTTTTCACATCCATTTGCTCAACCTCTAAATCAAGAATAGCAGACAAACTCAACACAGTTCTGATTGATGACATCTTTACAATATGTGATAAAATATCATTAAAATCAACACCCTTTCTTTGACAGAAACCTTTCAACATATGCCTTTATACCTTGGAGACTTAGAATTGATCGCATGTTTAACTCTATAAATCCACTTGTTTTCCAAAGCCCTTTTGCCTTTAGGAAACTTCACTAAACCATACATGTGATTATCATGCAATGATTTCATCTCATCATGCATTGCATCCAACCACTTTTAATTTTCATCACTTTCTATGGCCTCTAGAAAACATTCACGTTCACCCTCATCAATTAAGGTCACATACTCATCAGAATTATACCTTGTAGAAGGTTATATATGCCTGTTAGAACTCCAAAGTTGAACTTGAGATGATTATGGAGCTTCGCCAAGATTCTCATCTTGTGACATATCGCTCTCCCCTTCATCGTCATCAATTAAAATATTTACCTCATATCTAAGTTATTGATCATCAACATAATCATATGACTCAATATTCCAACCATCACCAATAATAGCATCTAGATTATGACTAGGTAACCAATCTGGATCAATATTAGAAAAAATGATATTTTTCTTGGGAATAGTCTTCTCTACCTTATCAATGTCTTCAATAGTTTTGTCTTTCATGAACACTACATTGCAGCTTCAGATAAGCATCTTCCCTACAAGTTCTTTCAACATGTAACCAAACTCATCATGCCCATAGCCGATGAATATACATTGTTTTGAATTTCCATCCAAAGACTTACAACCAAAGACTCTCAAATTATCATACTTGACATTCTTTCTAAACCAAATTTTGACAGGAACTTCACTTTTCAAAGAAACTTTTGGAATGAGATTAATAAAATTGATGTGTGTGAACCGCAAGTGCACAGTTGTGTCAAGTAATACAAAAGTTCAATTCCACAAGGAGATATGTGATTACCAAATTCTATCTTAAATATGATTATCTAAGGTGATCGCAAGTGGTTTGTTTGATTGCAGATTGAAAAATAAAGTTTTAACAATTAGTATGCATGCATGACTAAGAATTATGATTCATCCATCTAGACTCAACCCTACGATTGTGTATGTTTTGATTTACGAGAAGTTCTAAGCAAATTTTATAGAAAATAAGATAAATAAGTGTGTGGCCCACTTTCGTGATGTATGCATCTAAACATGTTTCAGGCATAGCTTAGTAAATGGATCAAGAGCGCTACGCCTTGCCACGTGACGACTCTTTTTGATTGTTTCTCAACTGAGATCAGTTTGCTTTCTCAGCGGCGCTTCGAACTCAGTTATTTAGCAACTCACTTTTGGATATCGATTCATTATCTTTTGACAGATGAATGACATCTCTAATGACTTTGCGTTCTCATAAACGTAAAAAATAGTACTTGAGTTATAAAATAAATAAAGCATAAACTTCTCGTAAATTCAAAGACATAGATTTAGTAAAGATTTGTTATAAGATGACTCACATAATCCCCATGTCCCTAACGATCTACTCACTCATGGTGAGATGGACGGCAACAATAATCAAAAGTAATAAGATTTCAATGAAAATAAATAATAAGCAACTATTAAATTGAATGACAAAGTAAAATAAAGAATCAGAAATGTTTCATTGGAAGTGCTCCTTTTTGTGCGATCTTCGGCCTTTTTTGTTCTAATTCGCTTCATTGACTTCTTATTGACTGAAAATAAGTAAACAACACAAAAGCACATAAAAACAAACTTGAATGATGAAAACACACATAAAATAGATGAGAAAACAAGCTATAAAACACTATGTATTCACCACTTATCAAATACCCCCAATTGAATTGTTGCTTGTCCTCAAGCAATAAGCTTGCAAAAGGAAGAATTGGGATCAAGCGATCTTTCAATTCTTTACAAACTCAAAAAGATGAAAACTTGTTATTATTCATGCGTGGTCCGTTTCTCCAATCCGCTAAGACTCAAGTTCCCTCGTACTTACCAATACAAAAGGTATAATCATAACACAAAGCCACGAGAAGGATACAATCATTAGTTTATTACTTTGGTCACCTATCTAGCTACTCTTTGGACTTAAGTCTCTTCTTCGATTTTCCTTTTCATTTTGTCAGACAAACAAATTAAGGTATTTTTAGGATAATGATAATCATCAAATGTATGAGATCGATTGAGATAATTTTGTTTTTGTTTTTTGGAGATGAAAATTCTTATACAGTTTTGTGCATTTATTTATATACCATTATGGTTTAATGTTGGGGTTCGACCACCGTTGGGCTAAACAGTCGGGTGAGGGCTATCCAACTTAGAGGGTGCAGTCACCTTTTACTGCCATTTTCATCTTTTATTGCTAATTTTTGTGTTTTTTTCTCCATCGATCAATAACAACAAGTGAATCAAATGTATGCTAGACTATCTATATCAACAAACTAGAAGTACTTCTCAGAATCAGAGCACCGTGGTACAAAACATGCGCTAAAGTCCTGACCTTTTTTGGGAAACTAAGGGTGTTTGGGTAATACCAATTTTTTTCAGTTTTCCATGGATCCCTAAACTGCCAATTTTCCTAATAGTCCTTTATACTTTCTCAACAAAAATTCAAATCAAAGAGCTTTTTTCAGAAGAAAATGAATTTATGGTTCAATTTTTGTGTGCTTTACCAATGGTACATGCAACTTTATTCAAACAACAATACAAAAACACCCAACAAACAAAAATGCAGAAAAATAAATAAGTAAGGGAATTGCCCCCCATTTAAATTGGAGATTGTCCCTAATGATCCAATCCAAGTAAAGAGGAGTTAAGAGAAACTCACAAAATGCCTCATTGAAGAGGCATGAAGACATAGGAAATAAGAGAATTGGAAAGGTTCTTCTAAAAAACAATAACCCTGCAAAATGAAACAGATTAGAAATATAAAAAGCGTAGGTGGCCTCCCACAAAAGTGCTTTATTTAACGTCGTTTTAGCTCGACGATCCATGAGTGTCACCATGCGCATTTATACAATCATCTCTCGTATCCACTACAATTCTTTTTCTTCTTTCTATGGGGTGGTTCATACTTCTGAACTTGTTTCAGGATATGTTTCTTTATTATTTCAACTTTTTCATCCCCCAACTCAAAGTCCAACCTTCCCTTCTTAACATTAACAGTTTCCTTGATTTCATGGTCCCCTAATTTTTCCTATTTAGACGGGACCTTGGTCAATGGTACATTGGTATGGATGTTTTATAATATTTCTACAAACATTTTGGAATGGTCTCTAATCTTAGACTCCACAATTCTTTGCGGGAAAGGAATTGGTGGCCTTTAGGGAGGAAGAACAATGTAAGGTGCTTCCTTCTCTACCTCTTTAACAACCTCCTTCTCGGGTGGTTTCGGTGAATTTTTTTCAATTCTATCTTTTCTTCACCAGAAATTTCCTCAACCTCCTTGTCACTCTCCCTAAAATTTTCAACTTCTTTTTCACTTGCGGTTGTTACAACCATCACATGTCCCTCAAGGAAGGGTCCTAGAGGGATCTGGGCAATCTGGGATATTTTGGTCTCTAATGTAGTGTTGTGAGTCACGAGGGACTTAATCATAGTGTTTAGCTGCCTAAAGGATTTACTAGTACGGAGGTTTTTTTTTCTTATCTCTTTATTATGGAGAGATTGTATCGCCACAAAACTCTACATCATAGATTTCGGATTAGATCGAGTTTGCGTCGCAATAAAATTCTCCATTAACACTTCAAGGTTTGATAGTTGGAAATTTTGTGGTTTTCTCGGCCAGCAAAAATAATGAAGTCGCCATCATTATTTATTTGTCCTGAGGACATATCAACAATAGGGAAAACCTAAAATGGAAGGCTAAAGGGTTCATGAGTCGTTTAAGTGAGGGGAAGGTGTTAGACACCCACCACTTACGTTGTTAGCGGCTCTTCGGACTCAGTTGTTTAACAACTCATTTTTGGATGTCGACTCATTATCTTTCGTTACATGAACGACATCTCTAATGACTTTGCTTTCACAACCATCATAAACGTAAAAATAGTACTCGAGTTCAAAAATAAATAAAGCCTAAACTTCTCATAAATTCAAAGACATATATTTAGTAGAGATTTGTTATAAGATGGACTCACATATCCCCCATGTCCCTAAGAATCTACTCAATGATGGTGAGATTGACAACAACAATAATAAAAAATAATAACATTTCAAGGAAAATAAAGAATAAGAAACAATTAAAGTAAATGACAAAGTAAAGTAAAGAAGAAAACAAGATTATAGTAGAATGCTAAAAATTACAAAGCTTAAGCTCAAATACTAAAATGAAATAACAATATTTTTCAAATAATTCTTTTGGAAAGTAATGAAAATGAAGGATCCTAAGGCCCTTACTAACTCAAACCCTAAATCACCCATTACAAGCACTAATTCCGTGCTTAATGGATACTTAAAACTAATAATGAAGAAGATGGGAGTTACAAAACCACAAAGTCACAAAAACAGCCCAAAAACCAAAAGTTTGCAACTGCCTGAGTGCTAACACGGGCCGTGTTAGGCAACACGGGCTGGTCGTGTCAGCATCAAGTTTGATGTATGGAGGGGGCTTTAAGTGGGAACACGCCTTGTGCCAGGAGACACAGTCAGGCCGTGCTGTCCTCGAAAATTTTGCATTGGAAGTTCTCCTTTTCGTGTGATCTTCAGCCTTTTTTTCCTCGATTCGCTTCATTGACTTCTCATTAACTAAAAGCAATAAACAACACCAAAGCGCTTAAAAAGAACTTGAATGATGAAAACACACATAAAATGGATGGGAAAACAAGCTAGAAAACACAATGCATTCACCATATCAAACATGCACAGTCATGTAAAGTGCCTCACCCCAATAATGATTTAGCAAATTAGCTTCAGAGAGCATACACCTTACTCTCTCAATTAGTGTTTGATTCACCCTCCCTATTAAACCATTCAATTTAGTAGTTTTAGGAGGATTTTTTTTCATGTGCAATACCATGCTGCTTGCAATAGACATCAAATGGTCCACAATACTCACCACCATTGTCAGAACGAACACATTTCAGCTTCTCGTTTATCTGCCTCTCAACTAAATCATGGAATTCTTTGAACTTTTCTAACATTTGTTCTTTTGTCTTCAAGGCGTAAATCCATAGTTTCCTGGAACACTCATCAATAATAATAACAAAATAAAGTGTACCACTATAGGATTTTACCTTTAATGGACCACAAACATTAAAATGTACCAATTGAAGCAATTTTGACTTCCTTGAGGGAGGATGCCACTTTAAGGATACTCTAGTATGTTTACCAGCCATGGAAAAACATTTATTCCCTTTTAACTAATAGACTAATCTTTGGTGTCAGAAAGATGCTTCCATGTTGATAGCATTCACATTGTTCCTAGTAACCAAGGCTTTGGTCCTATATAGTTTAGAAAGCTTCTCTACTCTGGACACAACCAAGTTACCTTTGTTGAGTTTCCACTTTCTAAATCCAAATTGATTGTCATAACCACAATCATCAAGCATATGCACAGAGATCAAATTAAAACAAACATCTGGAGCATGTTTGACACCTCTAAGAAACAATTGTGTTTCCACGTTGGTTAAACATCACTGACACAAATGACCTTAGATACGCCATTATTGTCCATCTTCAACACTCCAAAGTCACCAGAAGTATAAGATGTGAAGAAATCCTTTCTTAGTGTAACATGTAATGTAGCAACACTGTCAACTATCCACATGCTCTTGTCTTATACGAGATTAACATACTCATGATTACATAGAATATTTTTAAACAATTTTCGATATGAACGTGAAATTTCCGGTATTCTACTTACTATTTTCCAAGAAATTTCAGGATGTTATCCAAATTTCCGGGATCACCCAAAAATTTTGAAATTTTCATTAAAAACATGAATTTGTAAAAATAATGAAAATTTTGAGTAGGATTATAATGATCTTTTCATTAAGTTTAGAGTGTCAAATATAACTTTAGAGGTGGCATGTGGAATCCTCATTATATATCATATAATTCATATGAATGAATTTTAGTCTTACTATATGACGGCCCAAACTTAAAATTAGGCCGGTCATATACACCACACCAGTTTCATGGTGCAGATTGTTAAAAGTACCCCCACAAAGGTATAGTGTATCGTGTATTTTCCAGATTTCAGTTTTTATAAAAATACGATTCCTTGTTTCTTTCCCCTAAAAGCTTAATATGTTTTACCATCTCTAAAACCCAGTTTGCTTGTTGGTCAAAACCTGCAGCATTTCAATATACAATATTAAACTTGAGGTTTTTGTTTAATTGATGTTTTTTTCCTTAGTATTGTGAACTAATTAGGGTGTAAGTTTAATGCCCATATCTTTTGTAATTTTGATTATTATTATTATTTAGTATTATTGGATGGATATGTCTCATGTTACATTAAGATTACACTTTTATTTCACCTTTTCGCAGTAAATTAAATGGTTTTTAAGTTAAAGTACATCAGGACTAACTCAATTGGGGACGGCCTAATTTATAAGAAGCTTTGATGTAACCTATATTTAAATGCTTTTTTATTCATGATAGATGAGAATGAGAATTAACAAAATGTAAACCATGTCAATATTAGGGAGTCAATTATAGAATTTTAGTATTGAGTAATGCTATTCTTACATTTATATTATACATCAATATTTACACCAAATATTGTTCACCATATTTATACGGTAAATAGTCTTTGTTAAAATAAAATAATATTTTTTATTTTTTATTTTTAAAATTACGGACGACATTGTTCATGTACAGACGTGCATTAGCCAACTTTATTACTGTATTAACTAAGTTTTTACACTGCACTAACCAAGTTTGATGACGGTTAAAAATTATTTTTAATACCTGGATGTTGCATTAACCAACTTCAATACTGCATTAACCAAGTTTTTACTCTGCATTAACCAAATTTGATGACTACTGTAAAGTATTGATTTACGAGCGATGCTCGTTTGTGTGATATTACTGCTTGCATTCGTTTTCCCTTGTAGGTTGCTTGACTTAGCCTAGTCTCTTTTTGCATGCTAACTTAGATAGGAATTTCCCTTTGCTTTAGGTTCTCTTTCATGCATTGTTTAAAACACAAACCACACTCTTTCTTTTCTTTTGCCTCAATGGCGCTTAAGAACATGTTATTTTCGCTCCATTCCCAACTTAAGTCTCCAAAGGTCAAGAAGTGGAGCGCGAATGTAATTGTTCACCTATAAAACACAAAACAAACAGAAATTAGTTAGACGAGCTACGGTACCTCTGATTCTTCAAAAAGGATACGTAGGCAGCGGGGTAGGGCCCGTGCAAGTACAACTATTTCTTTTCCCTACATTTTGCATGCATTTTAGTTCTTAGCCTTAGACATAGACTTTACACACCCATAGATTAGACAACAAGCATGGATCCTATCGAGTACGATGGACGTGAGGGGTGCTAACACTTTCCCCTCGCGTAACCGACTCCCTTACATGTTTCTCTGGTTCGCTTTGACCTTGCCTATCCTTCCCCCATATTTATTTTGTGTTTCCTTTCCCTCTCTTGGGATAAATAGACATGGATGGTGATTCTATTTCTTGCGCCACTTTCGCGTTTGCACTTGGATGACAATCCTGGGAGCGACGTGAGTCTTGAGAGTCTGACTCTCATGTTCTAATCCTTTTGATTCTGGATCTTTTAGCTTTGCTTGAAATGTTCTTTTTACAGTACCAATACTTAGATTATATCATAATTTTTAGTATATGGTTCTACATACTTGAACATATATTAGTATACCAAATTGTTATTTGAATACTTTGTTATCATTAAAACTTTAGAGATATGGTACAAACCAATTTTGTTTCAACAATTATTCTCACCAAGCACCGAGCAACATCTAACCTCTTCTTATTCTTTGTTACATTGTCCACTTGTATTAGACATCCATTACTGATACATAACTTTTTGAATACTTTTCAATTCCATGCGTGGATCAGGACTCCATAGATTTTGACCCATGTAAACCTATCGTTTATCACCGCCTCCGGATACCACTAATCTAAACTGACAACCCAATGTTTAAAAAAAAAATCTTTTGATTCCTTCACCAAGGAGTGGAAGTCTTCTTATTCCTCTTGAACTTATATGAAAACTTTGTTTCCCCCATTGGCTTCACCTCTAATGAGATGATCCCCACACCCAAAAAACATTGTTGTAACATTGAGATTTCATCAACATTAAGAACTCTTCCCACAAACCCTTTCTTTGCCCACTTGAAATCCTCTTTATTTGCAATGTACCTCATCTACTTTCACTCTTCATTCATGTCATTTTGCCTCTTATGTTGGTTGTCACTTCTTTGGTTGCATTTCTTCACCACATGTGCATAACTAGTATTTGATGATTGTAACTTTCCTAGCAGCTGCTCATTCCTCGTTCTTCCACTAACTGGTCTATTGTCAACCTTATCCTTAACTCTTTCATTCCTTGCATCGTGGATTCTTCCACTAATTTCTGCTTCCCTCCCCGTCATTACGTATCTTACTCCCCTATCAAATCTTGATACATTGGTCCACACTTTGTATGTGTCAAACACACATTCGTATGATGGTCTTCTAGCATCCTTTCATGTGTCACCTCTACAAACCTTGCAAAGCCGAATGATTTTCCCTCCTTGTTTTTCTTCTTGGACACAAACATATCCACTATATCTCGAGTCTCGACTCGAGAATTTAGCTTCAACCTCTACTACTAATTTGATGTTCTCTAGAATATTTGTGAAGTAGCATGTAGTAATATCTTCAAATCTAACAATCTTATCGTCTTATATGTTTATGTTTCTTCACCTTATAGCTCACAAATGTAGAATTTGACTCTCTGTCACGGTCTTTCAATTCTCCCCAAATGTTTCTTGTGTTAAAAAAACTACTGAGAAATATTTATAGATCAAATGACTAACTTATTAAAGGAAAAAAAAAATCAATTTGTTAAAAACATTTATCTTAAAACCATTATATATTTGCCGTTCACTTTAGATCTTCAGGCCGTTGATTCAACCGTGTTTTAAGGGTTAGGACAATACAAACACTGTTTTGTTCATGATTCCTCTTTTTTTTTCCATTAAAATAAGACAATCAAATAAAAAGACAAATGACTAATCCACCATAATACAACATTCAAAATTGCAGTACAATTGAATCTCAACAACAACTAACCATACTACCAACAATTTCAACCACTAGCTGCAAATCCTTTTCCACTATCCAAAATTTCAATTACACAACAAAAGGAACACATAAGAAAAATGATAGGAAGCAAGAAAGGAAACATCAGATTCACATGCATAGTGTCTGTCACTGGCCACTATCCTCTTCTCGATATTTTGAATCAGACGGTGCATCCATAAAATACGAAGAAGAAGCAAAGCATTGAAACAAGAGCCACGGATTCCAACGCCGTCACGATTCCCCATAAAAACTCATCAACGATGGAATTGGAGATGCTCGTCAGCTCCGACCACCGCGTCACCGGCATCTTCGATCTTGCCCAACAGAATAACGACGCCATCGATGACAACGCTGTTTCCGATCAAAATCGCTTTTGCTTTCGTTTCTATTGTGATTGTTTGATAATGGTGATGGGACTCACTATTTATTTGAAGATTTTTATTTTATTTTTTCCTTTTAGTTATTTGAAGATTTTAATCACGGGTGGGGTCTATTACATTAGGCGGTAAAGTGCTTTTTTTGAACAGAAAAAAAAGGACTTAAACTAATAATCCGATTAATTAAAAAATAACTAGTAGTCCTTTTTAGACACGGTGGAGGTTAAATTGGATAGTTACTTTGTAACAAACGTCCATATTGGTCATGACTCATGAGACAGCTTGCAATCACACACAAAATTGGTAATGAGACAAAAATATTTTCAAAGGTCTATAGTTCTTTTCATTGGGAGGGAAATTTAAATTTTGAACAAATTTATATTTGTTATATATAGACTAATGTTTTAAATTCCACCAACTATATTTTGGAGATTCATTTCTGGTGAGCTAGAGTTTTTAACAAACTTTTAATTTTGATCATTGCAAGTATGGAATTTTGTATAACAATAAATTATGATCTTTTTATGTTATGTTGTTGATTTATTGTTTAATTGAAAAAAATTATATTACTAATGCATATATATACCTTTTATATTTTTATTTTTATTTTTTAAATAGTCAATGTTATTATGGCTATTACTTTGTATCCTACAAATGATTGAATCATATCTTAAAAAAAAGGATTCCATGATTCGAGTAATGAAGATATTCATGAGCGGAGATTGAATTATGGACATTTTTATTACTCAATTTTTGAATTCTTCCATCTAACCAATAAATTAATCACAAATTTCATATTTTTATGTGTGATTACATGGTGATATTTCTTTGGGGAATCTGCTATTTGTTTAGTCAAAGCATTGAATTGTGCATTATTTTGTTTGTGATTAGATAACAATGCATTCTGAATTTCAGCAGACTAGTTTCCTTTACCTTCAAACACATTTGTTAGATGGTGCATGTTATTTGTTCTGGAACATATTCTCGATTAATGCTTTAACATATATGATATTTTTGGTTAACATAATGCCTTCAACGAAAGCATCTAAAAGCGGTATTGTGTTTCCGCGACGCTCTTTTATAAAATATTGTATTTGCATCAAATAATACAGGTTATGTGAAGGACAACCTTTAATAATTAAATTATACATTTATGACGCGTCGTGGAGAGATTTAGTCTCTTCTTAATCAAATTGTGTAATATAAAACATTTTATATACAAACTTTTTATTTAGTAGAACCTCTCAGAGAAACGATTTTTCGTGCTCCACCTATGTAGTTATCGTCTCATTCAACTGTGTTTCTATCAAGTCTTTAGTTCGTCCAATATGCGTTAAGGAAAGGAAACAAATTCTCTTTTGACTTTCATTTAAACCTTGTCAAGTGCTTGTAAGGATTTGTTAGAGCACTTCCATCGAATGAATTATCTCTTAATTCTAAAAAATAAAATGTTTCATGTCGAAATAACATGGATTCATCGGTTGGAATCCGTAAGTCATCTTTTCTTCAACTGCTTATCGCTCGAAATCTCTTAAAGTGCTGACAGGTGGGTTAGACATTTTTCTCCTATTGTTGCTTAACTACACAAGTAGCTTGTCGGATTGCCTATGCGGTCCTTTTTCAATTTCTGGATCAAATTGCAAATTTATCGATCCTACAGGATGCATAAACTAAGCCAGCAGATACCTTTAGTAGTATCAATGATAAAAATAAAAAAAATGGAAAATAAAATATAAATAAGGTAAAATAAAAACATAATTTAATTGCACTTAATATCAAGTATAGTCGCCTATTGGTGCCTTATTGAAGTGATCAATAATCTTCGTTAATGGCATCATTTTTTTGGTGTGAAAAAACGTATGAATATTTTTGTGCCAACAAAAACTACAATGTGGTACATAAATTGTTTTATCCACGAGATTGTGTTAACTTTGTTCAAAGTTAAAGTGAGTATACTTGTTATTGTGAATGCGAGAATCCTAATTGTAACGAGTTGTGCAGAGTGTAACTGATAGTTTATGAGCTAATTATAAACTAATCAACTATGCTAAAGGTGAAGAAATAAATTAATAAAAGAGATTAAGTCTTCCCTTTAGAATCTTTTGCATTTTCTTGTGAGTAACCCGAGTTTAAACCTATAATAAACCTTTCTAAATTATGACCATTACAAAACACAGTTACTCAACAAATTAATCACCGAGTAACCTAGTTTGTTTATTGCAACCTCTCAGAGCATTTGGGATAATATCATAGAAACTGACAAAGGATTAATGGAGCGTAAATAACTAGACAACTTTACAAAATCCGATAATAAACTGATTGGTCGCCAAGTGGAAATTGCTCCTAGTGTAATCCTATGTAATGAAGGTGTTATATTGCTTATCTTTTATATCTAATGTAATGATCACATTCTTCTAACAAGTTTGATACCTAATATATTGTAACTTAGTAGTAAACAAATCGGGTTATGAGCATAATTAGAAGTAGCGACATCATTAGTAATTAGAGGTTGAGTGCAAGGGCAAATTAGTCCTTTCATATGGAAAGTATTCAAACCAAATTATGAAGAGAAACCTTATTTATTCAACCACTTTCTCATTGATCACAAACCAGAAATTGAGAGAGAAAGAAAAGAGAAAGGAAATCGAGCAAGAGGAAGAGATGAGGAGATTATGATTGACCAATTTGGACCATCCTTGAATGTCAAAGATTTGAGCTCTTTGGGGTAGAAGCATTTTTGGAAACCTTGAAGGAAAAGCTCGGGGAACTTGAATCATCATCCTTTCCAATCCTTATCCAATTCAGGTTTAAAGGTGGAGTTCTTATGTTTCAATTAAGAATACAACCACTAGGGCAATGCATGATGGGGTTGGGATTATAATATGTGATTACATGTTTGACCTGTGTAAATTTTATGGAAAAAATGTCTATGATTTTGATTTCATATATTTGTAAGAGATTACAAGATGATATTTCTTTGGGGAATTTGCTATTTATTTAGTCAAAGCATTCAATTATGCATTATTTTATTTGTGATTAGCTAAGAATGCATTCTGAGTTTCAGCAGGCTAGTTTCCTAGTTTCCTTTTCTTCAAATACCTTTGTCAGGTAGTGCATGTTATTCGTTCTGTAACATATTTCCGATCAATGCTTTAACATAAGTGACATATTTGGTTAACATAATGCCTCCAACTGAAGCATCTAAAAGCAGTATTGTATCTCCGCAACGCTCTTTTACAAAATATCGTATCTGCATTAAATCATACAGGTTATGTGAACGACAACCTATAATCATTAAATTATACCTTTATGATGCGTCGTAGAGAGATTTAGTCTCTCCTTAAATCAAATCATGTAATGTAAACCATCTTATATACAAACTTTTTATTTAGTAGAACCTCTCGAAAAACAATTTTCGAGTTCCACCTATGTAGTTATCGTCCCATTCAATTGTGTTTCTATCAAGTCTTTAGTTCGTTCTATAAGCATTGAGGCAAGGAAACAAATTCTCTTTTTACTTTCATTTATTTCGTTAGGATTGTTGAAAGAACATATTCATTTAAATCTTGTCAAGTGTTCATAAGAATTTATTGGAGCACTTCCATCGAAATCATCTCTTAATTTAAAAAAATAAAATGTTTCATGTCATATAGCATGGATTCACATGTTGGAATATGTAAGTCACATTTTCTTCTGCTGCTTATCGCTCGAAATCTTCTAAAGTGTTGACAGGTGGGTTAAACATTTTTGTTCTATTTTTTGCTTAACTACATGAGTAGCTTATCGGATTGCCTTTGCGGTCTTTTTTCAATTTCTAGATCAAACTGCAAATTTGTCACTCCTACAGTACGCATAAACTAAGCCATCAGATATCTTTAGTAGTATCAAGGAAAACAAAATAAAAATAAAATTGAAAATAAAACACAAATAAGGTAAAATAAAAACATAATTTAATTAAACTTAATATCAAGTATAGTCGCCTATTGGTGCCTTGTTGAAGTGATCAATAATCTTCGTTAATGGCGTCATTTTTTGTGTGTGAAAAATGTATGAATATTTTCGTGCCAACAAAAACTACAATGTGCTAAGTAAATTATTTTATCCACGAGATTGTGTTAACTTCATTCAAAGCTAAAGTGAGTGTACTTGTCGTCGTGAATGCGAGAATCCTAATTGTAACGAGTTGTGCATAGCGTAATTGATATACACTATCAATGTAAAAAACTTATACAATCAATTCATCACAATCATTCATTGTTACTTTACATGTGATCGAAATAAAACGATTATGATTAATTGATAGTGTAATATATCTTTACAAATGCTTATCAATCAAATTCTATTATTTCTTAAAAAAAAAAGATTAATTAACATCATAATCATTCATTAGTACTACTTTACATTTGATCAGAATAAACAGTTATGATTAATTGACAATGTAATATATCTATTCAAATACATATCAATCAAATTCCATATGTCATATAAGAAAGTTTACTAATCTGGAAAATACAATTTTACCTTGCTGGTCATACAACGCGTCACGTGGATGACTTCATTGCATCCCATTCGTTTGGCACACTGTTCTTAAATTCAAAATGCAACATTTTTTTATAATATTATTCTGTTCTACTTGCTCCTCATTTATTACTATCAGACCTATGCTTCTACATCTATCTCATGTCCCAACATAATTTGCCTTCTCGAAAAAATAAATCCTATGCCAAAATCTTCAAATACTTTTTCTTCTCTCTTTCTCTCTCACTCACTGCTTTATAATTCCACATCTTCTTCCTTCATCCTCTTTTTATTCCTCTTTATTTCTCTTTTTTCTTTTTGAAATCAAATAGAAACAAGCGATAATCTACGACATCTTATATGATTTTTTTGTATTATTTTGTGCAACAACCTAAGGAAGGTATTTTTCTTCTTCTAGTTTTAGAATCTTGCATTTTGAATATTTAGGGTTCAGTTTATACTTTTTGATTTTATGGGTTTGGATGAATAAAATGAACCATGTTATATTTGTTTTGTATTGGTTTGTATTTATTGCTCAATTAAACTCGTATGGGTTATTCAAATTCTTACTTTGTTTTCAAGGAAAACACATGAAAAATATTGTTTTCTAGTTATCATGAAGTGATCAAAGCAACGCATTTTTGATGGTGTGCGGATCTAATTATGTGGATTTAATTTTTTGGGTTTTGTTTGTGTTTCCTAATTTTTGATTATCTGAGAAGTTAAATTTATAGTTTGATTATGTGGATATAATTTTTTGCTCTTATTTTGCAACAAGTATGCATGAGATTTGAAGCTGGAAAATAATGAAAAGGTTTATTAAAGATTGTTCTTCTCATTTTCAATTTATGTGAGTCTATAACTTTCATATACTACAAGTTTTTATGAGTCTATATTAGTATAATTTTGCTTATAAAGGTTTATTAAAGGTTGTTGTTCTCATTTGATTTATGTCAGAGAAGACCACTAGTAAGCAAAATACTGAATGATTTTTATAAATGGGTGACTGCTATCTCTCTCTCTAAGAAGCACACTGTGTGGTGGCCCTGGGTGATTATTGTTATAAGAAATTCCTTGCTATTAATCCTTCGGGCTATGTTTGTTCTAGGTAAGATGCCAACACCAAATCTCAGAAGCTTTAAAGTCTCATGTGGAAATTTTTATTGGCAACAAGGTTTAAAGTGAAGTTATTCTTGTTCTTGAGAAATATAAGGTAATAGAAGGAACATAACATGTGTAGTTTCTGCAACAACATACTTTGCAAATCCATGTTCTTGATCTTCTATATTGTAAAATGGTTTCATCAATTTTATTGAAATTGCAATAGTAGGGACTTATTGTAAAATGAAATTTTAGTCCCATAATTTTTTTAATTTAATTTTTTAACTTCCAATCAAAAGAAAATTAACACTTTTGTCTAATACTATTATACATTTTTTCTTCTAATTTTTAATATTATCAATCATTTTTAATTATATAGTTCATTCACAAAAATAAAAGTGATTACAAATGAATTCAAGTAATATACATTCTTAATTTTGAAATTATTTAATATGAATTCAACTGGTAGTGTCTCGTGTTATTTCACGAAGTATTTCAATAACATTTGTAAAATAAAGAAAAAATTATTTAAATATTATATATAAATAATTAAAAATAAATTTAAATATGATTAATAAATTTAATAACGTTTTAGATCTCATATATAAAAAAATTATGAAATATTGGTGTTCTCTATAAAAATGTGAATAAATATGAAGAGATTCAAAAATTAAGAAAAGTGAAAATGGAGAATACAAATAGTTAAATACTATATTATTTAAATAGATGATCAAAACTTTATTATTTTAAAAGTAAGAGTTAAAAAATATTTCAACATAAATTAATATAAATGTATATAATCACAACTCTTTTTAATTGATTTAAAAATAAAAAGATAGGGAAGGTTGACATAAGGGAGAGAAAGAAAGTTGGAAATTAAAATGATTTTAAATAAACCAGCTAATGAAATGAGAACACATGACAGTAGAGAGGTGAGAAAGGTGAAATATTGTAGTTGATCAAAGGGCTTTATGGGTAGTTTGTAATGAAAAAGTGGTTTAATTAGTAGGTTACGAAATTGTCCTTTTTGTAGTTTAATTTTTTTTGGATGAAAGGGTAAATTAGATAAATTGGTCAATTGAATAGTAATGGGTAGATAGTAGATAGTAGACTAGAGTTTAATTTTCAAGCACTACAAGTGTATAAAATTTTATTGTGTTAGTATATCACTATCAATTAGGGGTGTGCCCATAGAAGTGATTATAATAAAATTCAAATCTTTCTAATGATAGAAGTGCTTTTAGAATTGTATTTTATCTCATTGAATATTAGTATATATTCATTCACACAACTAACTTTTTATGTTACGTGTCACTATCAAATTATTACCTTTATTTAAAGACAAAATTACTATTTTCAAATACACTTAAATCTATATGATTATTGTTCAACTTACAATTAAGTAAATAATTTTATATTTTTTATTTATATTTTAAATTTTGCACTTACATTTCTTATAATATTATGAAGTAAATATTCTATCAAAATTTATAATTTTTTCATGTCTAATTAATTTACGTAATAATTAATAATATTGCTCATAGTGGCATTTAACATTGACTTTCATATCATTCAAAATATACTATGTCAAATAAAAATGTACCTGTGCGACAGCACGCGTCTCTTACTAGTAATTAATTATGTAGTGTATTGTAGGATTTAATGAGACCTATTTTAGAGTTTTTGATGAGTGGTACAGATATTTGAAAAATGTAGTTGAGTTGTTTAAATTTTTTGAAAGTGTAATATAATGTAAAAAATTGAGTGAGTCTCATTTAAACAACTCAAGTGGATATAATGGATGTGGATGCTCTACTATAGAGTAATTATTATACATTTATTTTAGATTAATTATTATAATGTTTGAATTCTATGTATTTATTTTGGATTAATCTATCATATAAGAAAAGTCTCCCTTTTCTTGATCAATGGGACTGTCCACATCAGCATCTCACTCTCAACAAATTCCACATCATTCCCTCCTCATTGTATGCTGCGGCGGTTCTAAGGGTGGAAGTTTAAACCTCTCAACCTCTCATGATCTTGTAGTTACGAATTCTTTACTTTCTATGGCCATCCACGTTCCAAACTGCTTACAGCAATAATGGCTTCATGCCTTTCATATTTATCAATCACTTTCATTCTTCTTCTTTTCATCATTTGTCACTTTTATTTGTAACTTTCTGTTGTTTCGTTTGTTGCAAAGTTGCTGATTCCGTTTGCTGCCAAGTATGATGGCGAGGATTCCAAATTCTCAAGTTGTTGTGAATTGTTGAAAAAGGTATGTAGCTGAACATGACTCGGAAATTGTTGCAGTTGAAGTATTGTGTAACCGTTTTTTTTTGCTGCAGATGTTGAAAACTCGAGATCGCGTCGGAGTCGGTGATATGGATTCATAGCTTTCAAGGACTATTTTGATAAACTAATGTTTCGATTGTAAACGAGCTTGCCAGCAACAGGTTGGACGGACGAGGTTGACCTCATGATGTGCTTATAAACAATCGGACATGGATACTGCCAACAAAATCCATAGGCTGGAAAACCATAAGTTGCCGAGATTATGGAGTTGAGGAGCAAAGGCTATAACACAAGGGGGAATCTTTGAATCAAAAGAAGATAAGCCGCTGACTTAATGTCGCGTGAATTATGGCGTCGATTGTCTCCTTTGACAGATAAGTCATTTTACATTCTTTGTTGATTGATCATAATAGACTATTGTTTGTTTGAAAATGCTTTATACTATTAATGCTTCATACTCTCAATTGGATTGCTGCTCTGTGCGTAAAGCATGATTTTGAACACAAATGCCAAGTCGGAATGTTTTTCATAGTCACTGTGTATTATGTTTTCACAATAAGGAAGTTACACGCATCACGACATATGCCATCAGTTTGCAACCAGCTACAACAACGACTCGACAAGATATGATGAGTAGTTGAGGCTGCAGTAAAACTGACTTCGGATGGATGCTATTGTCAACTTTGTTTCTACAAAATTGCATGGATCTCATTACAGTTCATTGAAGAGTCACATTTTCGACGACGGTTCTGTAGCTTCATGGAGTCCTTCTCTTTGCTTTGGGGCGTTGTTGCTTCCGTTGGTTCTCGCAATACGATTGTGGTTTCTGCTCTAGAAACGTGGAGGTTTTTGCGTAGTGGCTGATTCCAGGGAATTTGGAGAGGTGATATGACTTCTAGCATCAGATTCGCGGTGGCAATGCAATGAATTGGTGAGAACGAATTCTACTGCTAACTTATAACCACTAGCATAATCATAATGTAATATCAAAATGCTTTTTTTATCCACCTTATGTAAATGATACTGGGTTCTTCGATGCTACTAATGTAGGTGACTTGGTAGTTTTAGACACATAAATCAAATGATATCTCTATCTGCAGGTTGCAGCTCAGAACTTGGTTATGAAACGGCTCCTGGGCTATGAAATTATGGTATTTTAGATTATGTGTATACGTAATAAAGATTATATGCATAGTGTAACACATCAGTACACGTACGAACGCACGAACGAACGCACATGTATCTATACCAGGATTCGTACGAACCCACGAGTTATTACAATTTTTATACCATTAAACAAAATATATTTAAAATAATATATGAATTCAGACACGGAAAAAATAAGTTTTTGATTTAAATATTTTATTAATAATGTCAAAACATAAATAATATTTTATACTACAAAATATACAATTGGTCCAAATATGATCCAAATATATGTTATTTTTCTTTATTTTTATTTTTAATATATTTTTTTAAACAAATGCGCGTAACACATCCATATCTGTGCGAAATATTGAATATTAACGGGAAAATGAAGTTTATTGGTCAAAATATTGAATATTAACGGGAACATGAAGTTAGTGATCAAAATATTAAATATTAACGGGAATATTAAAATACTGATGAAAATAGTGAATATTAACGGGAACATGAAGTTACTCATCACAATATTGAATAATAACAGGAATATTAAATTACTTATCAAAATAGTGAATATTAACGGGAACATGAAATTATTGAATAAAATATAAAATATTAACAAGAACATGATTTACTGTTCAAAATATTGAATATTAACGGGAACATGAAGTTAATGACCGAAATATTGAATATTAACGGGAAAATGATGTTTATTGATCAAAATATTGAATATTAACGGGAACATGAAGTTAGTGATCAAAATATTGAATATTAACGGTAACCTAAAATTATCGGTTATATGAGCCTTTCAATAAATAGCTCATTCATTTTATGGGTTATAATTCATACATTTTCTTTACACATATTATTTCTCAATGAATCCTCTACATTTTTTAAATGCATCCTTAGATTAATTACTTTTAATTTTCAATATTCAATTTTTTTAATATTAATATTTTTATAAATCTTTCCATTTTAACCCAAATTTAGTCTTTTAATAATACCTTTTATTTTCCTCAATTCAAATGCGCAAAAACGACGGGTACCCGTGCGTTCTTTATATAAAATTATATCTTTACTCGAGATAATTAGAACTGGACAAAATATAGAGACATAATATGTTAGTAACACTCACTTTTAATTTTTACTATCTATAAGATCAAAATATTAAATATTAACGGGAACATAAGTTACTGATTAAAATATTGAAATATTGAAATATTAACGGGAACATGGAGTAATTGACAAAATATTGAAATATTAACGAGAACATGAAGTTACTGATCAAAATATTGAAATATTAAAATATTAATGGGAACATGGAGTAATTGACAAAATATTGAAATATTAACGAGAACACGAAGTTACTGATAATTGTTTGGATTATTAAAAAAAACATTAAGTTACTGATAAAATATTAACGGGAACAAATTTAAAATATTAACGGGAACACGAAGTTATTGATCAAAATAATTAATATTAACGGGAACACGGACTTACTTATTAAAATAATGAATATTAACGGAAACATGAAGCTACTGATCAAAATATTAAATATTAACGGGAACAAATTTGGAATATTAACGGGAATACGGAGTTATTGATCAAAATAATGAATATTAGCGGGAACATGAAGTTACTGATCAAAATATTGACTATTGACGGGAACATGAAATTACTGAATAAAATATTCAATATTAACGAGAACATGAGTTACTGATCAAAATATTAAATATTAACGGGAACATGAAGTTACTGATCGAAAATATTAACGGGAACATGAAGTTACTGATCGAAATATTGAATATTAAGAGGAAAATAATGTTTATTAATCAATATATCGCAAACTTTGGTCCAACCTATTGAAAAGAAATTTCTATATTTTACACATTTGTTTTTAGGATATTTACTTCTACAATAATATCTATGTTGAACAAAATAACACTTTCCCTATCATCTTTTATTTTCCTCAATCACAATGCGCGAAAACGACGAGTACCCGTGCGAACGCACGGGTAAGACACTAGTTATAATAGTAGTAGTATTTTTTATGTTTGAATTCAAATTTAAAATGTCAATCAGATCCAAACCACGGTTAAAAGTTCACACTCAATCACACCTGTTTCTTTGCAAACAATTGGAGATTTACAGTTCCATGTCACATACAAGTTGTAGATTTATGAGTCAATTTAATTAGTAAGGCCTTAAATTGTCTATAGAGAGAATAATTTGTAAAAAAAAAAAATTAGTGCTTGAATATGAATTTTGGAGAATAAATTTGAATTTCTATTTTCTTGGATACGGACTTTAAAGTTATATTTTATTTATATTAATTAATTAATTAATTAATAATTAATGTATTAATCATATAATAGTTTTTCGTGATAATGAAAAATATTATGAACTGTATTAGTCCAAACTCAAGAAAGATGTATTATGTTTTAACTATTTTTGTATCTAATATTTTTATTTTAAAATTATTTTTAATTTACGATATAATGTTTTTTTAAGATAATATATGCAAAATTGAAATATTATATATTATTGATGAAAAACAATTTTATTTTATTTTTAAAATATATTTTTTAAATAATAAACTATTTTGATAAAATTATTTTGTTTTTTCTTATTTACATTTTTATTATATTTTTAAAATAAAAGCGTGCATACCACATCAATACACATTTGAACGCACGGTTATTCTACTAATTAACTCTTATTAAAGAGATGAATTGATATCTATTATACAATGTAAAAAACTTATAAAAAAATTATAAAATTATAAATCACAATCATTTATAACAATCATTTATTAGTGCTATTTTACATGTGATCAAAATAACGATAATAATTACTCCCTCCGTCTCACAATAGGTGTCCTCTTTCCTATTTTTATTTGTCTCAAATTATTTGTCCATTTAAAATACCAATGTGATATTTATTATTTCTTTCCATTAACCTACCCTTATTTATCATATTTTAATTCATTTAAGTACTCCACTACCTATTATTAATAAGGTTATTTTAGTAAAAGAGACTCATTTTATCATTGAAATCAACCTAATTAATAATTTTTTTAAAAAGTGTAAAAATCTCAAAGAGAATACCTATTGTGAGACGGAGGAAGTAATTGATTTGAGAGTGTCATGTATCTTTACATATACATATCAAGCGAATCTATCTACCATATAAAAAAAGTTATATGTGTGGAAAAGTCTTTTCTAACCTTTGCCCATTTTGTAACACCTACTCATTTTGTTGGTTATTTGGTATTTGTACATTGAATTTACCCATTATATTATTAAACAATTCTACCCCTCTTATTATATCTTTCTTTCACACATTTTCACTTCATTTTCCCTACTTTTTCTCTCTCATTCTTTTTCTTTTTCTTTTTCTCTCTCCGTTTCTTGCTCTCTTCTTTTCCTTACCGTTCGTTTTGCATGTCGTTCTTGTGTTTGAAAGTTGTTGTTGAATGTTTGATGAACACAGTTTGTTGTGTTGAGCGCTGAGGACGATGATGAACACGATGATGGTGATGTTGATGTTGCTGGGTTCGTGATGAACGGTGTTGAACGATTTTGGATGAATGAGTTGATTTGGTTGAAGATCTATGAAGATGATGACGAAAGCTGTGATTCTGAATCTCGGGTGAGGTATTTCTGGTTTTTGTTCTTGATCTCTCTTCCTCTCACGATTCTGAAGGGTTTTGATTTTAAGGAAAATGATGAACAAATTGTTTAGGTTTTTTTTTGTGAATGTTGGGATTTATCCGTGTTTGAGGTTTTGATGTTTGATGAACAATGTTCTTCTAATAATTTCTGATGGGTTTGTAAAATTAGGAAAATGATGAACTAGGGTTTTGGTTGTTTTTGCTCTGCGGCTGTTTTCTTGATGATTTTTGACCTTATCCATTGTCAATTCTCATTAACAGGATTTTTTTTCCAAATCCGACCCTTCCGTGGGATTAGGGTTTCAGGATATCTCAGTTGCAAGTTCTTTTCTAATATGGTATGTTTCAAGTTCCAACCAATGTTTTGTCGTTCTACAATATTCACTGTTAGATTGTTGTGTTATGAATCTTGGTACAAAGACTCTTTAGTTTGGCTGAACCGGCTTTTGGTTTCTGTTTGATTTTGTTTTCTGCAGGAACTTTTTGTGGTGGTTATGTGGATTGGTTAGTAGAATTTTGTGGGAAGTGGCGGTTCGAGTCAGTGATGCAGCCTGTTATAACAAGCTGAAGGTGCATAGACTCTTAATTTTTCTCTCTTATCTTCTGAACTGATGCAGAGTTATTGTATGGCTTGAACGGTAATGTAAACTATTTTGAATGTTGATTTGAATGTAAATATGGTTGATTGAATTCTGGATTGGGTTTCAAGTAGGATATTGAGGTGTTATGGGTGAGTCATTGATAGCAATTTGGTTTCACTAATTGATGATTTGAAGTAACTAATTGATCTTTTACAATCAGTATTTAAAGTACATTTTGCATACTGTATTGGTGGTGTGGGCCTGTAAAAAACCAATTGAAGAAGTTTTTAACATTATACTAATTCATTTGAGCTTGCTAAATTCTATTCTTACATTCATTGAGAGTAAACATTAATAGCTGCAGGTTACAACTAGCACATGTGGTGATTTGCAGCAAATCATCGACATAACATGACAGGTAAAGCTGAGGAAGACACAACATACGTAGGTTGAGTTGATTAGTGGAGTAGATACGCTCAACATGTCGTGGAATCTAACAAGGCTGAATGTGGCTCCCATACATAAATGCGTCTTTTATTTTCTTTCTATTTCACATTCTTTTGTTGGTAATTGGAATATGTTAACAAAAGTGATACACATGAATCATGCAGGTCGTGGAGAATTTAAATGTAGCCGGAGTGGACCGTGCATATATGTGTATTGCCCTGTCTCCGACTAAGGTGTTATTTATGGAACTGCTGGATGCTTCTCCTTACTGTCTTTCAATTGAGTTAGTATTTCTAAGGTGTTATCTATCTTTTGATCTTCATAATCACATGAACCTCTTTATTTGTTGTATCAGATGATACTCATGTGTATAGAGAAGCACTTTATAACCACATGAATCTCTTTAACAACTAAGGCATGTCCAACTTTTGATTCAAAATTTGTATAATTTACTGTGGAAAGTATTTTGTTTAATGTGTTCCCATTTTCTTTTTCTATCATTTGTTTAACGTGTTCTCAATTTCTTTTTCTATCATTTTGATGTAATTATTATTGTAGTCGGTGAAATGGGTGAAGAAGCTGAAAAATATGCTTTCACGGGCCTTTTAAGGAGTCTTATTATTGCTCCAACTAGAGAACTTACACTTCAGGTAATTGTCAAGGCTTTCTGTTCATTTGCATAGATAATTGTCAGTTGCTTGAGTGTTATTGTTTAAAATGATATTACGTTCTTGGTTTTGTATTGTTTGCTACTTTTAAGATTCTCTATTATAGTTTGCACTTAATTAGTTTATCTTTCAATGAATACTATTCTGCTTCTGTATTCTAAGCAGGCTCACAACTCTACAACTAAGGTAGGGATTCAGGTCTTTATGTTTGTATTTGGTTTTTTAGTCTAATGACTTACAAGTTTTGTATTCTTCTGTTTTATTTTGATATGTTCAAAGTTTTGTATATCATTTTCTTATAACCCTCCTATATATATATATATATATATATATATATATATATATATATATATATATATATATATATATATATATATATATATATATATATATATATATATATATATATATATATATATATATATATATATATATATATATATATATATATTTCACTTAAGTTCAGTGTTTTAAAAACCGGACCGGACCGGCCGGTCGAACCGAGAACCGGCCAGGTAACCGGTCTGGTTCAATAGTCAGATCGGGTATGCCATTAAACCGGTGAAAACCGGAAAATCGGCGGTTTAATTGCTTTTTTTTGTTTTTTTTTAAATTTTTTTTTAAACTTTTTTTTTAATATATTTAGTAGTGTATTACTTAAATAGCATTCTCATATAGTTTTTTTCGATAGTGACAAATTAAAAACTTTATTGTCTATTTGTTATCTTTGCTAATAAATTTTCTTAAATAGCATAAACATATTGAATTTTATTTGATTTTCTTTTTAGGAGGATCCTATTTTGAATTAAATTTGGTACACATTGGAGTTATTTTGTTATAAACTATTCAATTAAATTATGTTGTAATTAGACTTTGTTTAGATTATGTTGTAATTAGACTTTGTTTGCAATTAGACTTTGTAATTTTTTACTATTTTGTTATGTGTGATACCTTTGTTTAAAATTTGAATTTAAGTTATGAAATTGTGAATTTATGATATGATATTTTTAAAAAGTTTAAAAACTAGTTATATTTTTTTAGAGACTGAATCATCCAGTTCGACCGGTTTTATACCTATATAATGACAGATCTATTCAACCGAGTTATCCGGTTTAATCCGGTTTGGTCGTGCGGTTCGACCAGTGACCCAGTGGTTCAATCGATAAACCAGTGATCCAGTACCCTCACCGGTTCGATGACCGGTCCGGTTTTTAAAACACTGCTTAAGTTACTAAATTTACTTATGCGCCAATAGCATCCATGATCCAACGCAGAAGGGTATGTATCACTTAAACTTATTAGAGATAAGAAGAAAGTTTTTTCACTATAGAAGAAAAACTATAACAGTATCTTTGGTAATCACCGGCCTTGTACTGTACAAGAAACACATGATTCAACTTTTTGTCGGGGACTTTTAGAAATGTGAGTTTAATTATGTATGTAATTTATATACCAAAAAATAAAGTATTTTTAATTTAAATATTTTAATGATTTAATATATTATTTTTATTTGTCAATTTTAAATTTTTATATTTATTAATAATTTTGATGATGATCAATTATAAAAAACAAATTTTGATCTTATCACAACTTAAAATTTTTATTATCGCTTTTAAAATTAACAAATATTTTGGTTAGATAATTTTGTATTTTTTTCATTTCATTTTTATTATATCTTTAAAAACAAATGCACATGCAAGCGTACAGGTAAGCATGTCAAAATCTATGTGAACGCACGGGTAAAACCAGTATCGTGTGAACGCACGGGTAATTAGACCAAAATATGTGTGAACGCGCGGGTAACACACCAGTATCGTTTGAACGCACGGATAAGCAAGTCAAAATCCGTGTAAACGAACGGGTTTTAACATTTTTTTTTACAATTAAAAAAAATAAAAATAAAAATATTTAAAATAATGTATGAATCCAATTTATATACAAAAGAAAATATTAAAACCAATTTATTATCTCTAATAAATATAATAAACTATTTTAGCTCGATAATTTTGTCTATTTTTCACAATTGTTTTTTACAAAGTATCTGTTTAATAGTTTTTTTTAAGAATAGAAGTTTTTAAAAACTTATAAAATTATAATTTTTTTTCTTCTTTTTTCAATAATATTTTGATATTTTTTTAATTTGTTTGAATTCTCATAACAAACTGGTGACATATTCGCGGCCCACACTAGAACCCGTGCGAACGCACGAGTTTCCCACTAGTAATATAAGAAAATTAATAGCTGTGGAAAAGTCAAAAATACCCTTATTTGAATTTTTGCCACCACATTAAAATTGTGGTTTTTTGGTCTTTGTACCATAAAGTTTTTAATTTTATTATTAAAATAATATAACTCTTATATTTTATCAAACTTATCAAATCTCTCTATTCTCTATTTTTTTTTTCTCTTTCACCACTTTCTCACTTCTTTCTTCCACAAAAAAAACTGTTATTGATATATTTTTTTTATATACGAAAAATGGTATTTATGATCGAAATATTTTTTAGTAAAAAAATGATATACGGGAAAAATTTATTCAAAAAAACTGTTATTGATCTAAATATTTTTATATACGAAAATTTAATATTTATCCAAATATTTTTATAAATGATACCTAAATAAAAATAATATTTGTATACGGAAAAAATCTATTATTTACAAAAAAAATGGTATTTATGATTCAAATATTTTTTATTCAAAAATGATATACGGGAAAAAAATCTACTATTGATCTAAATATTTCTATATACGAAATTTACTATTGATTCAAATATTTTTTTAAATGATACCTAAATAAAAATGAAATTTGTATACGGGAAAAAATTTATGATTGATCTAATTATTTTTATTTACGAAAAATGTTAGTATTTATGATCCAAATATTTTTTATTCCAAAATGGTATACCGGAAAATAATCTACTATTGATTTAAATCTTTTTATATACGAAATTTACTATTGATCCAAATATTTTTTTAAATGATACCTAAACAAAAATGAGGTCTGTATACGGGAAAAAAATCTATCATTGATCAAAATATTTTTATATACGAGAAATGGTATTTATGATCAAATATTTTTTATCCAAAAACGGTATACGGAAAAAAATTTATTATTGATTTAAATATTTTTTTGTACGAAAATTTAATATTGATCCAAATATTTTTGTAAATGATACCTAAATAAAAATAATATTTGTATTATTATTTACGAAAAATGTTATTTATGATCCAAATATTTTTTATTCAAAAATGGTATACGGGATAAAATCTACTATTGATGTAAATATTTTTATATACGAAATTTACTATTGATCCAAATATTTTTGTATATGATACCTAAACCAAAATGAAGTCTGTATACGGGAAAAAATCTATTATTAACTTAAATATTCTTATATACGAGAAATGATATTCATGATCAAATATTTTTGATCCCAAAATGGTATACGGGAAAAAATATATTATTGATCTAAATATTTTAATATACAAAAAATTTAATATTGATCCAATTTTTTTTTATAAATGATACCTAAACAAAAATAATTGTATACGGAAAAAAAATCTATTATTTATGAAAAATGGTCTTTATGACTCAAATATTTTTTATTCAAAAATGATATACGGAAAAAAATTTATTATTGATCTAAATATTTTTCCAAATATTTTTGTAAATGATACCTAAACAAAAACTAAGTCTGTATATGGAAAAAATCTGTTATTGATCTAAATATTTTTATATACGAGAAATGGTATTTATGATTAAATATTTTTAATCCAAAAATGATATACGGGAAAAAATCTATTATTAATCTAAATATTTTTATATACGACATAATCAATTATTTATCTAAATTTCTTTTCTTTTTTAACATTTTTATTTAAAATAAATGATATATCCAAATTCGCGTAACCGAACAGAACCCATGCCTATGCACGAGTTTGTTACTAGTTCTTAAAATAAAAACGAAAGTCCCAAGGTAGCGTGTGTAAAGCAAAAATAAAAATAATTTGCAAATTTATCTATATTCCGTCTACTCGACGACATTGCCTTTCCCACCTCAGCCGTAGAACAGCGCAATCCATAAACCCTCAACTCCAAAACCTCCCTGAAACCATGTCCGACCCCAAAAACACTGACCAATACGGCGTCCTCCTCTACTACAAATACGTCGATATTCCAAACCTCAATGACCTCCTCACATTCTACCGCTCCAACTGCTCCTCCCTTTCCCTCCTCGGCCGCGTTCGCCTCTCTCCCCACGGCGTCAATGTCACCGTAAAATCAAATCCCCACTCTTTCCTCTCTCTTAACTATCCCCTCTCATTCCAAACTCGTTCTCATCCCCTTTCTTTTCATTGCAGGTTGGCGGCAATTTATCCGCTTTGGAACAACACATCGAAGCACTCAAAGCCAATAGTACTCTATTTCACGGCACTGATTTCAAGCTTGCAACTTGTCATCAACCATTGAACGACGACGTTGCCAAGGAGTGTGGTTTCACTTCACTCTCGATTCGTATTGTTAAGGTTAGTATAGTATCACTATTGTTATTTTTTAATTGCTCCATTCTATATTGTTATATACTTATTATTATTGCTCCTGATGTGGAATTTGCAGGAATTGGTTACTCTTAGTTCTCATCCACTGTTAAATTCGCCAGAAATCTCAAATGCTGGAACACATTTATCAGCACTTGAGTTTCATTCTACACTTCATAATGCTAGTAACTTGAGATACACTTGATTCATGTGTTTTTCATTTGTTATATTGTTTTAATTTCACTTGTCACAAATATATTGTTATATAGGTGCTACATACGTCCAAATGCTATAGAATTTGGTTATATTGTTTGGGGAGGTGATTTTGAAATCTGAATGTTATTTTGTATGATTCTGTCCTTTTTTTGTATAGATAAAGAGAGTCCAGAAAACGGCCTTGTTTTACTTGATGCAAGGAATCTTTATGAAACAAGGATTGGGAAATTTCATGCACCAAATGTTGAAACTTTGGATCCACAGGTTAGACAGTACAGTGATTTCTCCTCGTGGATAGATGATAGAAGTGAGCAGTTGAAAGGCAAAAATATCCTCATGTGAGTTCTTGCTTTGAAACTCTCTGGTGGTAACTTTTGGTTCAAAATTAGTCTTCTTATTTCAATATATGATCTAGTAAACATGTAACTAGTGATTGTGTGTAGGGGGGTAGTGTTTTCTGCGACGCTATCATTTTTATGCTTGAGTTACATATAATAATCTATTGTATGTACTTTCACTTGTCTGTTACAGGTATTGTACTGGTGGAATCAGGTGTGAAATGGCATCAGCATATATTAGGTCAAAAGGTGCTGGGTTTGAGAACGTGTTTCAGGTAAACTCCTTGTATGGAAGCAAGAAGAAGTTATGATTAATATCATAGATTTGTATTTGTATTGTGTTCATACTTTATAATGAAACTACATTTGGGAACAAAGGAATGACAAACAAACATACTATCAGTCGTAAATCGTAGTGAGTTTGATGTCAGTTTGCAATTCAATTCAATACGATGAGTGTTGAAATCTTGTGGCAGTGTATCCTTTTTTATATGAAAAGATTATTATTAAACGTGGTCATGAATGTATCTATGCTAATAGGCAGTATTTCTTGTTTTTAATATAATTAATTGCAGCTATTTGGTGGTATTCAACGGTATTTGGAGCAATTCCCAGATGGTGGTTATTTCAAAGGAAAGAATTTTGTTTTTGATCATCGGTATGTCTTTATTTTCAAATCTTTTAGGCATGAATCTGTGCATAATTTGTAATTCTGTCAAGGATTGAAATATTGATATATTACATTAAGGCAAAGGTCTGCGGACGAAATCAATTAAGCTATGGGTCGCCGAGACTCCGTTACCAATTAACCATAGAAATTATTTTTTAACTGATGTTATGGTTAACCTTATTTGACTAAATTGAATTCGTGAACTGATTATTCAACGTGGTCCTATATCGTTTGAAATAAATATTGAATTTGGTCCTCGACAATAAATCATTTCTATGGCCCTTGTATAGCTCACAATTCCAGGCTACTTAGTTTATATGCATATATCATACAAGCATCAAATAAAAGGCAACCTCTATGAAGAGTAAAACTAACTTTTATATTTGCATGCATAATCCCTCCAAATTACAACTTTTGCTTTGCAATATTAATTTAGAGAAGCAAGACATACCATCGTGATATTATTGCTCCACTGTTTTGTTCACTCGGTGACAATTTCAACTTGCTGCATGTGGTGACAATTTCAATTTGATTTCTGTATTTTTTTTTTTTTTCCGGGGGGACTCAGTTGCTATTGTCTTTTGGTAATATAACATAACCAACGGGGCTTTCACTACAATGACGGATTCTTTATCTACCTACACTACTAAGATTATCCTGTAGTGAATAATCTTGGTTTGGTCAAGATTATAAGGGTAGTTTTGCAACAATTGAACGTAGTGATTTCTTATTTATTTCTTTTGTGGCTGTAGGATATCAGTTGGAGGTTCAGAGGCTAGTAGTACAATTGGTACCTGTCTTATTTGTCAATGTTCCTTTGACGATTATTCTTCACGTTGTCGATGTGCTTATTGCAGAATGCTTGTCTTGGTTTGTGAGAATTGCCAGGTATGATGTGATATCTTTTATATGCCACTGCTATTGTTTTTATACCTCTACAATTCACACCATTTTGAAGGAGTCGGGGAAAAAATATAAAAGTGAATAGAAGCGAACTGTTAGACATAATGAAGTTATATACTGAATCTAGACATCTAGTGGTCTCAAACATACTGCTGTTTTAGAAAACTAAACTAAGAATTGTTCTCATGAAATTCTAGATTACAGTTTGTCTCTAATTTTGTTTGCTACTAATTAGCCTAACTCGACTGTTGCTTTTGAGCTGGTTTGCTTGTGGTTCTAGATAATAATACTCATGCATTTAGGAAAAAGTTGAATTTTTCTCAACAAGATGATTGCATAAGCGGCATCTTAGGCATTAGGCCTCATCAAAGTTGAGCATCATTCATGCTTGTAGTTGAACATCCTTTGTGCCGAAGCCTTGGCTCCTAATACTGTTTTAAACTATATTCCTGATCCTGAAGTACTAATCTATAAAATACATCCCTTCTTCTCTTCAATATTTTCACTTAGATCTTTTGCTATTCTGTTTCTGGAGCTTTGTCTTTGATTTCTTGCTTCCAATGTTATTATGGTCTACCAGAGCGAATCTGCACTGTATGTTTGTGAGCTATGCCAAAAACAGGGCAAGGCTGTTGGGTCAAAGCAGTTAAATGAAAACGATGATTCAAAAAAATCATTACAAGGTGTCGAGTTCCAAGAATTTTCTTCAGATACTATGCTCTTGCCTCAGGAGCTTAGGGGAGACGGTAAGGTATGTGATCCGTATTTCTTTATCAAATCTGGCCTTCACATGCTTTATTTTTTTAAATCAAATTTCAAATTACTGATTGTTAATTTTACAATTGTCGCAGTGTTCTGAAAATTTTCAAGTCTCCTAAAATCTGAGATATTGGAAAATGAAAACCCATTTATAATTTACCAGAAGTGTTAAATTCCTAACATCCCCATGAATAATGTTTCAGATGTAAGAACCTCGAGAAAACTAAGAATCTTATGCTTGCATGGGTTTCGGCAGAATGCTTCCAGTTTTAAGGGAAGAACAGCATCCTTAGCCAAAAAACTCAAGAAAATTGCCGAATTTGTTTTTATAGACGCACCTCATGAAGTGCCCTTCATTTATCAATCACCTGTTCCAGTGCACCATGCGAATGGTGCATCGTCCTCTTTGCCAGCAAGTCCTCCCCCACCTTTCGAGAATTGTAAGAAGAAGTTTGCATGGTTTGTGGCACCCAATTTTGATGGAAGTAGCGGTGTTGATTGGAAAGTAGCAGATGGTCCATTTGATCCACGTCAATACCAGCAGCAAACTGATGGATATGATATTTCAATATCACACTTAGAGGATGTATTCTCCAAAGAAGGGCCGTTTGATGGAATCTTGGGATTTTCACAGGGAGCAGCAATGACTGCTGTAATCTCTGCACAACAAGAAAAGCTAAAAGGTAAAATGGACTTTAAATTTGTAGTCTTGTGTTCAGGCTTTGCTCTCAATTTGAAGGAGATAGAGTGCACCCCTATCAGGTGTCCTTCTCTTCATATTTTTGGTAATGAACACGGTCAAGACAGACAGATAGCTAACCAAGCAAGCAAGGAACTTGCTTCTCTATACGACGGTAGTTGTTCTGTGATCGTTGAACATGACTGTGGTCACATAATTCCAACTCGGTCCCCATATATTGATGAGATCAAGGCTTTCCTTGGGAGATTTATGCAATATGACTAGCAAAAGATCTGAAGTTTTTGATACTATTCAAAATTTACAATGTTAGTTGAGAAGTTTTGTCTTGTATGTACCATGCCCAAAATCTGTACAATGTCCTATGTTAAAGCAATGCCTTTGTGACACTAGAACGTTAAGAATGCTCTCAAATTTAACATCATAAATTTCATGTCTCCTTGCTCACTAAGCGAACTAAGTACTCTAAGACAATCTCTTGGAGGTTTGAACAGTAGGAATTTGCCTATCATGAATCAAATGTTTTAGGAAGATAAGCTCCTCTTTCATATTCTAAGTTAATATTATTGCTTTCTTTCTCAATTTTTAACTTTGTTTGTTTCAACATAAAAGTTTTTTTATAGACCAATTGGAATGTCTGTGCTAAATTTTATTTGATTTTTAAATTATGATTTCTAGACTGTAATTTATTAAAGATTTGTTTGAGAGTTTGATGGGTATGGGAAGAGAGGAATTTGGAAAAAAGAATTTTTTAAAAAATAGAGAGAAATCTTTAAATTTTTTCAAATTTTTCAAAAGGTTGATTTTGTATAAGAATGATAAATAATGTTTACTGTTAACATATTTTTTAAATACTATAACAATATAAATTATAATTTATATTTGAATAATTTTTTTTTTTAAACTCTTCAAACCTCTCCTCTAATATAATTTTTAAATTAGAGAGATTTTAGTTTTTAAATAAAAAAAAATCCTCCAAAACCCTCTATCTAAATTCCTCTATTCTTTTCACTAAATCTTTCTTGTTTTTTAAAACCTTCCCATCTCTTCTACTGACTCAGGAAGAAAACTTAACCGTTTTAACAAATTCAATTGTTTTTATTTTTAATGTAATTTACCAATCAAATGATCAAATTACAATTGAAATGAAGAAATTTCAAAATTTTCTCCCTTTTCAAACTTTAATATACCTCTTAAAAATTTCCTTTAATTTTATCAAAATTTTAAATAAAACATACTCTAAGGAGCCATTATTGTATACAAAAAATTTGACAATTATTTTGTATTTACTTTAAAATTGAATTAAAGTTAAGCTTAATCACTTGGGCTATGTTTGGATTGATGGAACACAGTGGAGCGGAGCGGAATGGAACATGACGGAGCGGAATGGAACGGAGCGGAATGGAATATAAATCCCACTCCATTGTTTGGTTATTTTATTTAAAATATCTCATTCCATCCCATACACCCCAAATTAGATGGAACAAAAAATGGGGAATTGGATGGAATAGGATGGAATGCATTCCATCATGTTCCGCTCCATTCCATCCTCTTTTTATCAATCCAAACAATGGAACATTATATTATTCCATTCCGCTCCACTCCGTCGTGTTCCATCAATCCAAACATAGCCTTGGAGAAACATACATCAAAACCAAAATCACCGAAACAACGAGCCACGAGGCACAAGACAAATCAAGCGAGTTCAAAGTGCAAAAGCCAGTGAAGTGAAAGCACCTCCAAACTCTTAAACCCTTTATCACAGTTTAAACCTCTTGTTTAGTTTAGCGAGTTTCACACAAAAGAAACAACGCATAGATGCAGGGCGTTGTAAGAAAACTAACCAAAACATTTTCACACAGACAGGTATTCATCGCTTTCTTCACACCAATCCAAACACTCATTTCAATTTTCATTTCTTCAACCGAATACTCATTTTCCTCCTATTTGTTTGATTAATTCAAGTGTGTGTATAATCATGTCATTCATTTGAGTTACTTTAACTAGTTTGCATTTTCAACTTTCAATTGCAGGTTCTAGGTTTTCGTTCTTATTGCAATGAAAGAGTCGCCGTTGATGTTGGACAACCAACCCATACATCTCATCCACATGTACTATTTCAAAACTAAATCAAACTCTTTAATCAAAAAAGATAATTACATTTTAGAACTTAGTATTAGCCATTAGTTGGTAAAAAAATTAAATTATGCTCTTTATGCTGCGTTGTAGCTTCTCAACGATGGTGAGATCACACCGGGCATATCTAGTGAGGAATACGTCCTAAGAAGAAAAAAAATGTTGGAACTTCTACCGGAGAAGAGTTTGGCTATCATTGCTGCTGCCCCAGTAAAGATGATGACAGATGTCGTGCCTTATACGTTTCGTCAAGATGCTGATTACTCGTATATTACAGGCTGCCAACAGCCTGGTGGTGTAGCTGTTTTAGGGCATGATATTGGTTTATGCATGTTCATGCCAGAACCCAAGCCTTATGTAAGCCATAACTATTTGAACATTTATATGGTTATCGATTAATATTGTTTCTTTTGAAATCTATTTAGTATTTCAATTTTTGTTCATGAATTTGGTCTTTAATCTACATTTGTCTAGGATGTGATTTGGCAAGGGCAAATAGCAGGAGTTGATGCAGCATTGGATACATTCAAGGCTGACAAGGCGTATCCAATGAGAAAATTGCGCGAGGTGAATCACAATTGCCGCATTAACGACTTTTACTTCTGTAGTAGTTATCCTTCATCTATTTTGTCGTCTACACTTGAACTATTTTCACCTATAAGCCTGCTGGCGGCTTGTAGCCAAGGTTCTCAGTTTTTCTGTCTAAAATATGCATTTAAGTCTACTGGGTCAAACAGTTACTTCTGTACTGTTCTTTAGAATATTTTAATTTTAACAATTTTAATTACCGACTCAGATCCTTCCAGATATGATAAGGGGATCCTCGAAATTGTATCACAATGTTCAGACTGCTACATCAGCATATACGGAACTGGAGGCTTTCAAGAAACTAGCTTACTGTAACAGTGTAAACGATCTGTCTGCTTATACTCATCAGTTACGATGGATAAAATCTCCTTCAGAGCTCAAGCTGATGAAGGAATCTGCATCAATTGCTTGCCAGGTACTTTCAACTCTATTGGATGGATAACGATGATTAAAAATTTAGAACTCCTAGTGAGGCTGTTATATACAAATTTGTTTAGGAGGTCATAAATGCAAATGGTAAGATCTTGACGATTTGAACATTTTCTGGTTTTGAAGGCACTTTTGTTGACAATGCTGCATTCAAAGACATACCCTGATGAAGGTATTCTAGCTGCAAAGGTTGAATATGAATGCAAAGTGAGAGGTGCCCAGCGAATGGGGTGAGCATTTCTTGATATCGAGTGACTATCCATCTTATGCAATTTGTTCACGTCTGTATTTTTATTGATAACTTCAAAAGTTTCTACAAGAGTAACAGAGAGGCCCATTAATGTAGAAAACTAAAGGGCAAACCACCATTTAAGCCCCTGAAAGTCTAACACGCCGTCAATCCATTCTTTGACTCAAGTAAAAACATAAATTAATCCTCCACTTTACATTCCGTTAGTCATTTACATCCGTAACATAGAATTGGGATGTTAAGTCAATTTTCAATGACTAATGTTTCAATTTAACGTCATGGACAAAAATGACTAATGGACTGCAAAGTGTGGGATTAGTTTGTATTTTCCGATTGAATCTGGGACTGCATTGACAAAGTGTTACACTTTTAGGGACCAAAATAGTGGTTTGCCCAAAACTAAATGGAAGCTTAAGCATCACTTGTGTTCACATTTAATGAGAATATTTTTGCTCTTTTTCTTTCTGTATCAGTTTCAATCCCGTGGTTGGCGGCGGGCCTAATGGAAGTGTTATACATTACTCTAGGAACGATCAAAAGGTAAATTTCATTTACTTAGTGCCATCTTGATCTCATAGTGTAGTTTTATGTATTTTATCTTTGCCATGTTTGTCAGATTAAAGATGGAGATCTTGTTTTGATGGATGTTGGATGTGAGTTACATGGCTATGACAGTGATCTCACACGTACCTGGCCACCTTGTGGTACCTTCTCTTCTGCACAGGTTAGCATGGTTTGATTCCATTTACTTTAAGAAAATATTTGTTTTTATTTTTATTTCAAAGTTGATACCTTGCTTTTCAATATATTCATTGTTTTTAACGATTTGTACAGAAACCGCTAAAAACCATCTGTTTTTATTTTCTGTTTCCTTGATATCCAATTTCCTCGATCATTTAATAGTGATCCAAGACAAGCTGATTGCATAGTCATAGTTTTCCATTGCAAACCTCTTCCATGATGAGGTTAATTGCATGGATTTTCATTTATGGATATGCATCCACTCTCATATGTAATGCACTTCTTCTGGATTAGGTTTCTGTGATGTTGGCCCATTTTTAATTTAATTCCATTTTTGATTCTAGTAATATGATTTCTTAAACATCCTAGTTGTTTCTTGTTGTTATAACCGGAAGGCTTGCCAATTTATGTAGAGTTCCCTGACAACAGACAGATGGTGACATGCTAACAAGTGTCATTATAGCTCAAATGAGTATTTTGGGACTTACAAATTGTTTGAATGGATGAAATATACTCTAAGTAAGTTGTTCATGCATGGACGTTCAATATGTGATAAATTATCCACCTTCTCATGGCCCCTTTCTTTAGGGGATCTGTTGGGCCTAAAGCTTGCACATGCCCAACATAGGGCGTACTATTATGTCATGTCGGTATAATCTTTCTTTGCTTCAGCTACGCATGGCATATGAATGTTTGAAACTTGGTTTCTACTCCATATTCATGCCAATGGAATCTAGTATAAAATAAAACTGCTCATTTCACTTGTTGCGTTGCCCTTTTAGTCTTATCACTTTTCATATGAGTTTCATAGCTTCTCTATATTTCAGGAAGAGCTTTATGAGCTTATACTGGAAACAAACAAGCATTGTGTGGAACTTTGTAAGCCTGGTGCTAGTATTCGACAAATACACAACCGTTCGGTATCTCCTTTTTCTTATCATTTTTCAATTTTAAAAAGATGTAATAAAGTCATTGTCCTTCATGAGACTCGGTCTAATAGCTTAAACTTTTAGAAGTTGGTGATTGACAGTGACACGGTATTGGAGTTTCTTTGATAAAGCGTGTTTTTATTCCGCTTTGGAAAACCCAAACTCAAGATTAATGACCAAAATTTGTCTTGAATGTTATGTCTAATATGTGTGGCTGTTGCAATTTCAAGTCTAGGTCAACTATGAATTCAAAACTTGATTTAAACCCCTACACAAAATGCTTTTGCGGTAGATAAAATCTTTGTGTATTGACAAAAATGTCTTTGAGCTCAATGTTGCATGACAATTTTAATAATATTAAACAATAGTTAAAAATTAGCATATAAAGTAAGTTTATATACTATTATTCAAACATCTATTGTATCAAAAATCGCTTTGCCAATAAGTATTCACAACTATTAATAAATTTACTTGAATTCACTTGTAACCAAAATCCATTTTGCTAAATTTAGCTTTTCTAAAATCAAACTTTCAAACTTCAATCCAAACATCCTATAAGTTGTTAGGAGTTTAATCCTTGTTGTTCTCATACATATTCTTAGAATTAGAGTTTTTGTCTAACTCATTCCTACAAAACTGGTTTATAAGTGAGAATTTCCCCCACTTATAAACACATATTCAGGCCACATATTGTCCAATGTGAGAATCTTAACACACTCCTCACGCCCAACACTATTGGTGGGTGGCCCGATAGTGGAAACCTGATAGCAGGTGGCCAAATGGATTTTAAACTTTTCCGTGTTTTGCATGAATCCCCCATTCGCCAAAATAGAAAACTTTCAATATTTGCTTTGTCTGCATGAAGAACACCATCTCATAATCAATCATGCCCAACCATTAGAGTGTGCCAATGGCCTGAGTATCTACTTGATATACGCTTCTGTTTTAGTGTCGTCTTACTAACAGTGAAGCATGTGAAATTTTCTGGTTGCATAGGTTGAAATGCTGCAGAAAGGACTAAAGGAGTTTGGAATTTTGAAAGGTTTTGGAAGCAGTTCCTACCATACGCTGAACCCAACTTCTATAGGTAGCTCATTCATCCATGTTTTAGCTGGCAAGACTTGCAGATTTCTTTCATATATATATTTTTGGTTATAGATATTCATAAGCTCGTTTGACATTTGAAATAAGTATATGATGATAGTGAATAGAGGGCTGAGATATATATTCAGTCATGTTTTATTGATCCAGGTCACTATCTAGGAATGGACATTCACGATTGTTCAATGATCAACTTTGACTGTCCTCTGAAGCCAGGTGTTGTAAGTGTTTTCTTCTACTGAGCATCAGTTTAATATCACTTGTCAGATGTGGGTGTGAGGATTTTTGTTCCCATAAAATCATTATATGGTAATGATAGGTTTTGTTATATATGGTTTTTGGTCAACTGGGTGACATCATAGTGTCATTTTAAATTAAACAACATATTTTCGGTGTTTCTAAACACTGGTTTCACCTAAGGTACTTGAAATTTATGTCTACTCAAGTGGTGGATTGTTGTGGATGAGCACTGCCACAAATTTTTACTTCCCTTTCGATGAGACAGCCTAATTGGAATTCTTTTATCCCCACTTGCCATTCATATATGCTTTTCCACTTCATACGGGCATAATGTATACCCATATTAACTAACGTATGTTCTTTTTATAATTTGTGAGCAGGTAATAACTATTGAACCGGGAGTGTACATCCCATGTTCTTTTAATTGCCCAGAGAGGTACTTGTTTTAACAAGTTTATTATTACAAATTGATAATTCCATTTGCTTGTTCATACTGTACATTTTCCTGGGTTGCCACTTGCCAACTATTTCTACAATACATTCGAATTCATGAGTTTCCTTTCAATAACCAGCTTCAGAAATTTTATATTTCATTTTTCTCAGAATCTGACTGTGTTCACCAGTATGTTAAAACCTGAGTTGGATAAACCTGATTGCTTCTTATTTTCAAGAATATTTAGAACTGATTTCAAGAATATTTTGAATATCGATATTCTAAAAGGTAGTAGTAAATTAATTAGAGGTACTTTTGTAAAATAATAATTAATGCATCTAATAGTTCAGAAATGAGCTTATTGTTAGAGATTTTTGTTTCTTTTCTTTTCAAATAGGCCTTATATTTAAGGGCTGAGGTAGTATTTTTTTTTCATCCATTACATTTTTACCATGCATATTTTCTAAAAATGGTAAAAATATCATGTCCTACTCCTACCGGTGCTCGCATCATCACGGCCCTACCACTTTTGTCATTTCCTAAAAATGGTAAAAATACCATTTCCACTAAACCAGCTCCATCGCCAGGAGTTGGTTTGTCATAGAAATTATATTATTCTACTCCTGTTTTCTTTGATGGACCATATAAAGGAGTAATAATGGAATAGTCATTTAATCATATTAAACATGCTTATGAAAATGACTCATCTATTCCATTCTTATTTATATTCTTATTAAAATCATTCCATTGATTTGAACCTGCTGGGACCTGAAGTTCTAGAGCAGTATTTCTCATAAGTTAATTAATCCATCAAGAGATGTGTATGCAATTTTGGATCTTGAATTTTAATTTTATTTGGAAGTTAAAAATATTTTTTTAAAGTTAATTGGTTTCAGTTGCAGAACAAGTTGTACACTTGAGCTTAACATAATAGTATAACTTTATTTTTTTCTCATCTGTATTCTACTACTACTTGTTTTGCCCTTTTAGTCATTCACTCTCCTCAACTTCTTTTACATCATTGATTGATCTCATTCTTTCCCATATCATTTGGTCACCACCATGTGAGCATTTAAGTTGATCTTCAATGTTGGCATTAAATGTTTCAGTTTTGTATGTGATGTCGAATGCAGGTACCGAGGGATTGGGATAAGGATTGAGGATGAGGTTCTCATTACAGAAACAGGTTACGAGGTAGTAATTTCTTTCTCTAAAAGTATTGCAATTGAAGCTACTATAGTTTATTTGTGACAGATAGAGACGTGCTCTTTACACTTGTTTTAAAGCTTGAAACAATGAACAATGGGAATTGATCTTTTCATTTAAATTTTGGGTCCCATTTATTTAATAGTAATAAAGAAAGACATATACAAAAAAGTCCGATGAACTGTTACATTCAAAATTTTAATGTAGAGTGGTTATTGAAATATCCAATGAACTTGCCCATGAAACTTTTCCTCGCTGTAAAAGAAGAGAACGACTCTTCACTCAGCATCAGCTACACTTTAAGCTTGAATCCTTCATTTAAAAATTAGAAATTATTCATTGGAAGCAGCAGCTTTTTAAGTCACCAATTCAAATGAAAAGTGCCAGTACTTTTTATTCTTTTGTTAACCAATGCATTAAGGGCATTTGTTTGCATAACTGCATGATTGTAATTTCAAACATACAGCAGAACTTTAATCCTCTTAGTAACATGTTAACAAATCATTACTATTTTTATCAGTTGTTGGTTCTGGTAAGGTTGAATATTGCTAAAATTCTCCCACACCTATTAATTACTGTACCATTAAATGTGTTCCATCTTCCATGTAAGCTGTGTGACTATTGCTGTCTAATCTGAAACCAATAAATACTTGATATCAAATTGGGTATAATTCATCCAACTTTTTTTTCTACTCCATTGCTTCAACTACTCTGAAAATAGTAACAGTAGAAGCCAAAATATTAGTGACTTTTTTCTTGATGTGTGGACAAAATTTGGGTGAAGTTTCTTAGGTTTCTGCAGTGATGATAATTTCAGAAAAGAGGATGAAGTGGCTAAAAAAGTTATACCTATATTAAAGTACTTTGATTCAAAACAATCCTACAATCACCTATAGTACCTAACCTAAGTTTTATGACACACATGTGGGCACTCTCAAAGTTATTGACTAACATTACACAACACAGGTTTTAACAGCATCAATTCCTAAAGAAGTGAAGCAAATTGAGTCCTTGCTGAACAGCTTCAGCCATAACCAAAGTAACTTGAGAGCTACATTCAACTAATGTTGTCCATGTGCATTCAAGAACTGGGACAGTGAATATTTGCAATTGCATTGTCAAAACTATAGGTAAATTATTTCCATCCCTTATTTTTTGCCCCCTCCATATTCACTTTTATCTCAGCAAAATCTTGGTAGGGAGGGTGACAAGAGAATAAGAAAGAAGGTGGGGTAGGTTTCCTTACTTTTTGTGTGGACTGATAGAGTAGTAGGTTTCTTGTACCTGATTGATTGTTGCATATTTTCTGTCTGGTTTTGTTGTTGTAAATGATTAATGATATTATAAAATGGCCAGGTCAGTTTAAAATTTTCACATCAGTTAGAAATTGTAATAATATTTTACACAGGATTTTACGAGGATGAAATAAGTTTAATTTTTTTATGTACTTTCGGTGTAAAAATATTATCTTACAGCGGTTTTGTTTATTTAACTTTTCTTGTTTCATTACTTACCTGCATTCTGTCTCTTCCTACCAAATAAAAAGGCGGGAGTTAATAAGGAAAAATGAAAGCTATGAGATTTTTTTTACAAGGTGTAAATGTAAACAAAGAAAAGGTTCAATTCATGTCATAAATTCTCATACATTTTGCTTAACCTATAAGCAAATTACAAGAAGAAAAAAAGTATCATTGCCCTTGTCTCTTGGTGCCAAGTCTCTGTCTCTGTAACATTGTGCATATTTGTTTGTATATTTTTGGTAAAATTACGTTTGTGATTTTTAAGTTTCACGTATTTTCCAAATTACGTTATAATTCTAAGAATTGGTTTTTTATGTTACACTTTGTTGTGTTGTTAGCCTTTTTAAGAAGTTCAGTTAAAAAAGTGATATTTTAATATGAAAATAACTTACTTAGACATGTTGGATACGTCATTTTTTATTTATAGTATCTAATTTATTTTTCACCAATGATTTCATCCAGAAGTAATTGTTTGAATTTATAATATTAAAATAAGAAATCGTTTTTCTTTAATGTGAGGTGTAAAAAAAATAACATTTGAATATTATTTATCCCTAGTAGTAGAACAAAAGTTGTGGTTTGTACAAACTCTATCAAAAAAAAATTAAAAGAAAGATTACAGAGATAACCGGTGGAAGGGTCAAACTAACTGTGAAAGAATTTGTATTGACTACTTTAGAGGTATCTTCTTCACTTCAAATCCTATAAACATTTCTGCTGTGTGTAATTCGATTAATGGAAGGTTAAATGATGACCATAAGAGGAGCTGTAGTTTACCCTTCACTGAAGATGAAGTCAACGATGCTTTTCAGATGCACCCAACAAAAGTTGCCTTTATGATATTAATTCAACCTTCATTGCCCTCATTCCGAAGAAAAAGAACCCGACTTTGCCCCATGAGTTCAGACCCATCAGCTTGTGCAATGTGGCAATGAAAGCAGTCACCAAAGCTATTTCCAACAGATTAAAAGCTCTTCTTCCAGACATTATCAGTGAAGAACAAAGTGAGTTTGTGAAGGATAAGTTAATAACGGATAATGCCCTAATTGCTATGGAATGCTTCCATTGGATGAAAAATAAGAAGAAAGGGAAAAAAGGCACAATGGCCTTGAAGCTGGACATGTCCAAGGCGTATGATAGGATTGAGTGGGACTTCGTGTCTAGAGTTTTGGAAGCATTGGAGTTCCCAGTTTGCTTAATACACCTCATAAAGAGACGTATCTCTACAGTCTCGTATAAAATCCTTCTCAATGGCCAACCAAGTAGGAAGTTCGCTCCTCAAAGAGGTCTCCTCCAGGGAGATCCTCTTTCCCCTTTCCTCTTTATAATGTGTGCCGATGTGCTTTCAGGTTTACTAAAGACGAAGGCATCATCCTTGGAGATCCATGGTATTTATGTTGCCAGGAAGGCCCCTGTTATTACTCACCTTTTCTTTTCAGATGATTGCTTGCTTTTTGCTCGAGCTAATGAAGCTGAAGCTGATGCTATTCTCCAGACTCTTGACAGTTACCTACAAGCCTCGGGTCAGATGGTGAATTTTGACAAATATGAAGTCTCCTTTAGTGCTAACGTGTCTGATCACTCTAAAGACTATTTACGTAGAAGATTGGGGTTCAAAGCTGTAGGGAGCCATGTAAAGTATCTGGGTCTACCTGTGATGTTTGGCAAGAAGAAAAAAGAAGTTTTCTCTTTGGTCCTTGATAGAGTTTGGAAGAAGGTAAAGGGTTGGAAGGAAGGATATCTGTCGAGAGCCGGTAAGGAGGTCTTAATTAAAGTTGTGGCTCAATCCATTCCAACGTACATCATGAGCTGCTACAGGTTACCAGATAATTGCTGCAAGGAGATTGGGGCTATTCTGGCTAGGTTCTGGTGGGGTTTCAAAGAGGGTGAAAGGAAGATTCACTGGATGAGTTGGGATCGTATGTCTCATTCTAAAGATGTTGGTGGTATGAGATTTAGAGGCATCAAAGATTCAATACTAGCTTGTTGGGTAAAGCGTTCTGGAGGTTGATGCAAGAAGATGACTCTCTCTTTGAAAGGTTCTTTAAAGGTAGATATTACCCGAGATGGAAGATTTATGAGGCTCCTGTGGGGTTCAAGCCTAGTTATGCTTGGCGCAACATTCTAAGTGCTAAAGATATGGTTGTTGCGGGCTCAAGATGAAGAATTGGGAATGGGGAAAAGGCTTTTGTCTGGAAGGATAATTGGGTGCCTTCTATCCCAGGGTTTAAACCTAGGGTCTGGCAGGTTTCTATGGATCACCAATTAAAAGTTTCTGATCTCATTGATGCTGATTTGGGGCAGTGGAAGTCCAATGCGGTTCAAGATACCTTCATGGACAGTGATGCTCAACATGTTCTCAGCATGCCTCTGTCGAGGTCTTTACCTAAGGATAATTTGATATGGCACTTCGAGAAAGAAGGGGAGTACTCTGTGAAGATAGCTTACCATCTCCTTAGCAAGCAGAATCTGAACCATAATCCTGGCCCTTTAGATGCTACAGACAACACCCTTTGGAGGAAACTTTGGAGAGTCCCTATTCAAGAGAAGACAAAGAATTTCATGTGGAAACTGCTCAAGAACATTCTCCCTACCAGATGCAATTTGCGTAAGAAAGGTATTTTTGCTGATGCCTCCTGCCCCTTATGTCATTCCTTTCCTAAAGATAATCGACATCTTTTTATTGAATGTGATTTTTCCAAGAGAGTTTTTTTCTCTCCTCCTTTGGGTGTAAGGGTGCCAATAGGATTTGATGTGTTTGACTGGATTTCTTGATGCCTTAAGTCGAAAGACCCTTGGATAGCCCAGGTGGTTTGCACCGGATTGTGGAAAATTTGGCAAGCTAGAAACAACTTGGTCTTCAAGAGTGAGATGCCAAATCCACAAGTCATGGCACGTTCGATTGTGGATTCTGTGAAGGAATGGAGTGATATTAGGAAAACCAGGCAATGCAGAGCATCTGATCTGGCAAATGTAATGGTCCCAAACTGTTCTTGGTTTATTCAGTCTGATGCAGGTTGCTTTGAAGGTGGTATCGTGTCGCTTGGCTGTGTGATTAAATCGACCGACGATAAAATTCTTGCAGCCTCCTGCCAGAGAATCTCCAGGTGTACTGATGCAGCTACTGCTGAATTGATGGGAATTATGTGGGCTATGCAGCTTGCCTTGGAGCATAAGCTTGATAATATTGTTTTTCAATCGGATGCCCTGATCGTGGTGGATTGTATATGGTGTTTCTTTTTCTGCGGCTCTTGATTTGCTTGTGAATGATTGTCGACAACTGTTAAATTGTTTTTAAAATAGTGTTCTATTTTTTTTGAGTAGAAGTTGTAATATTGATGCCCACCATATAGTGCAAGTAGGTAATAAATTGGATCCAATTCCTGGACTGGTGTTATCCCTCCCTGGGAAGATATCTCTGTTTGTAATGCCGCTCTAGCTTCTAGTTTAATCTAAGAATTTCCTTTTATCTAAAAAAAATTGTGGTTTGTACAATTATAAAATGTGACATAAAAGATAATAATAAAAGATGACTATAATTTAAAAGTTAACATCACAAAGAAAATATAATATAATTAATTTTTATTTAAAAAGAATATTTCAAGGTCGGATTTAAAATAAATTAAAGTCAAATACAAAGAACTGAAAATGCAACTTCCTCTGTATTTTAAGCAACAAAAGGCATGAAAATGCATTGCTAAGATATAGTGTTTTCTAGTTGGTTGTCACCACAACTTTCAAATTTTTTTTTTGCCATACGCTATAAATTAATTTAAATAAAAGATAGCTAATTTATTTACGATCATTTAAATCTTTATATTGTTTGTTTTTTCAAAAGAATTTTTTTAACCTCTTAACTAGTAGTAATAAACAGTTGTATCATTTGTTTTTGGAGAAGAAGCAGCCTCAATAACTAGCAACTAATCACATTTCAAACACGAATTATGTCAACTTTTTTCTGAAAGCAACTCAATAATCGTCATAGACTTATCATGTTAAAGCAACTTCAACGACTTGTCATGTGTAATCACATGTTAAAAGTTGTAGCTCGTCCTGTCGCGTTTGAGTAATCGGTGTTTCGATAAAATTCAAGAGTTTTTTCATAAAGTAATATAGCTAAATAATACACACACATTAAAACATGTTTTATAGTCACTATTTATTTAAAAAACAACCTAAAAGTGTTTTGAAAACGTGTTAGATGAATCAAGAATTGTTAGAATAGTTTTGGACAAGTTTTTAAACTCTGTAATTGATTGGCACATATACCCAATTGATTGGGTCAGTACATGTGACCATAAACTATTGTGACAGTGTCTTACTAAAGAGAAACAATAAGGGGAAACGTCTCTCTATCCATTCTTTACATTTTGAGCCTTTGCAAACGATTACTTAGGACATCCAATCGATTAACTTAGGGTCTCAATCGATTGGACCATTAATTTGGCCATGGATATTTTATGTCAACCTCTAGCCTATAAATAGATGTCTCTCTATTCACATTTTCACTTTCAGAAAGGTGAGTTTTCTATCTCACTCGTCACTCTATCTCTATCTCTAAAAATATTTTCTACTTTCTCTCACTTTAATTTAGTCATAACGCTTCGAGAAAGTCTCTGTGTTTAAGTGTGGTTTTTTTCCCTGGAAAATAATGATATTGTAAATTAGAGGTATTTTTATCTCGATTGAATAATTTCTCTTAAGGGAGTGTTTGTTTGGGTTCAAGTTAAACCCGTTAAAAACTTTATTTGGGGATTTAGATTTTAAGTCGCCAGTTCAATTTGTGATCTCATCCAATGTAAAGCTTTACTTGGTTCAAGATTAGCCTTGTGTGAAATCTCAATTTGGTTAGTGGCCAGCCTGTGTAAAACTCTACTTTGGTTCGAGATCAGCTTGGTATGATATCTCAATTCAGTTCGGGGACAACCCGTGTAAAACCCCAATTCAGTTTGGAGGATAACCAATTCAAAACCCCGCATTTGGTTTAAGATAATTTTATAGAAAATCTCAATTAAATTTTACCATATTTTATAAAAATAAATAGATTTATAATAGTAAAAAACAATATATATATATATATATATATATATATATATATATATATATATATATATATATATATATATATATATATATATATATATATATATATATATATATATATATATATATATATATATATATATATATATATATATATATATCAGGATCAAATGACACATAGTGTCAAATTTAGTAACATTAAATCATCTTTACCGTATATTCATATAACAAAATCCACCATTTGATTGAAAGTTTAACATCAATAGAAAATTATTTGACATGTCAACAAGATGCATAAATACTAACATCTTACCGAACTTCATTAAAATTGTTAATTTTTATCATTCTCTTTAATATATAAAATGATTTTGATTTATTTAAACTTTTATATATAACCGTGATTTTGTTATACAGACATGAGGTAAAGTGTTATCAGAGATGTCATGTTTATATATATATATATATATATATATATATATATATATATATATATATATATATATATATATATATATATATATATATATATATATATATATATATATATATATATATTAAATTCATGTTATAAATGATCATGTACACAGTACACACAATTTTTTTCACGTGTATGCTTTGCTTAACCTATAAGAAATGAGCAACATGACAATAAAAGCGAACCCAACATTTTAGTATTGCCCATGCCCTTTTCTTTCTGATTATGATTGTACATATCTGATTAAAAAAATCGAATATGATTTTACAATTTATCTTATTATATAATTTTATACTTATATTAACTCAACCATAATTTCATGAAACAATTAAAATTTAATTCATTATTATTCACAACATTTTAGATCTTAATTTGTTGTCACTTAACATGTTCACTATCTTGGATTATAATTGTAAGGATATAAAATTTGATGTGTTATAATAATACAGTTGTACTAATTAAGGACTGAATATGACAATTATTTTTTATAACAAAAAAAGAAGACAGTTTTAAAATAAAAATAGTGATTAAATTAAGTATGATGGGATCAGGTATGGGTGGTGAGGAGACAAGTAATGTAAGTAGAAGTTGGCTGCTGGTTAACTTACCACATTGGCCAAAAATAAATAGGACATACCTTCCCAACTACATTTTTATTGGTTTTGCTCTCCAACTCAACTTCTTTCATTATTATGCATTAATTTTGTCATCTGTATCATAAGATTGGGAAGGATATGGGTATAATTTCATTAAAATAATTGGAAAATTATGTTGTTTTTTTTTTTTTTAAAATTCACTTACACTGAATACTAAAAAATAAAAAATAATAAAAAATATTTCTTTTTGAATCGCCAAATGATATTAATAAAACGAAAAAATAGATTTCGGGTGTGTTTGAATTGATGGTCGAAGAATTAATTTTAAGATAATTGAGTTTGGTATAGTTGATTTTAATAGAATTAAATTTAATAAAATTGATTTATGTTTGAATACAATAATATAGAAGTGATTGTTATCAAATACTCCATTCGTCCCTTATTATTTGTCACATAAGATCATTTCACACATATTAAGAAACAATAATAAATTAAAGAGAGAGAATAGCAACTTAACTAATTTATCTTGATTAATTATTGGTGTATTCGAATTAGCATTAATGTTAAGCGAAAAAACAATAAATTAAAAGTATTTATTAGAGAGTACAATTGGAAAGACTAAATATAAAATTGCCTTGGTAATCTAATGTGACAAGTATTTTGGGACAATTTTTTTTCTTAAATGTGACAATTATTTTGGGACGGAGGGAGTAATATTGTTTGGATAGTTCTATCAAAATTTATTTCGAATGTATAATTATCAAAATGGTAATAAATTCTAATACAAATAAAAAAGAAAAGAAATAATTGATGAAAATTAAAGTGGCGTTGTATTTGGAAATTGACTTTCAATTCCTACGATTTCCACAATTTTAGACCCAACCTCTGATATACCAATTCATAACCTCTTTAGGTTACCGAATCAATAACATTTCAACACCGAACACATAAGATATGTCGCATTCGATCAGTTAGTTGTCATTTCAACCATGATTCATTGGATTTCTATACTTAGATGGCCTCGAGAACTTCGCAAAGCAAAAGAAGAAGAGATCCTAGATCCAAATCTACATCAAAATTACTAGAGAGTGAAGATAATCTCCTTGAAGGTCATGTCAAAGCTTCATGATTCAACTTTCGATCTAATATCACCTCTATCGTCCACCATCGACGTGACACTTACCGTGGCGACATTGAAGATACGACGAGTCCATAGTTAATGGTCGCTGCAGATTTGGTACCAAAGCACCTTCTATTGGCACCAAAGGGTCTCTGGTCGTCGATCGAATATCTCATCAGACCAGATCCAATATGTTGTGAAGGAGCTCATAGCACAAAGGCCGAGCTGGCCGGGCACGCCGATCTTGCTATTATTTTTTCCTTATCTCTTAGGTCAGTCATTATTGGGAGAATGGTCGGTTCTAGCGACGACCTCGTAGTAAATTTCTCCTTCCCTATGACAACGAGGCAGAACACCAAGAAGAAGGGATGTTCAAGCGCAAATGCAATTAACGAACAAAAATACTACACAAATTAAAGCCTCAGACACCCAATAAGTGTGACAGTTCTACCGATGCTCGAGTCTGTACGAGATAACTCATAAAAAACTTTCTATGAACGCCATCGCCCTGCCTGGAGTAGATGACTACAAAATCCCCATGGTCGGACCACTAAAGTAGATGGGATCCAAAAACTATGGCAGCAAGGAAGTCAAGTCTCCTCAAAAGGCACTTCAGGTACACCACTGTCTCAGGTCCTCTAATCGGCATCGCCGATCCTTAGAAAGATCATCGGATTAAGGGAGCAAGTCATCCAACTTTTGCATAGGGTAGAGGACTGACCTCTCAAGGGGCTTCATCTTCATCCAACCATACTCTTGAGCCCAAGAGATCCGACCATAATCCCCGAGGTAAGTTAAAGCAGTGTTATAGTTGAAGGTTTACTTGTTTAGTTATTTGATTGTCTCACTGGAACAAATTTACTTCATTATGAATGAAAATACTTAGTCTATTATTTTTCTTCTATTGCACTCTTTTATGTCTACCTCTCTTTAGGATCTTAAATGCGAGGAGATAAATATTACACGCATTCCTGGGTAGACCAAGATTACACACACTTATGCGTACCCAATATAGATTATGCACATTTCTGCGTAACTAATACGACTTAAGTGCATTTCTCACATGTATGTGTATCTAATACAAATTAATCAAACTTATGCCGATCTAATACACACTAAGTGCATTCTTGAGTAGCTGGCGCACCCCCTAAGGACCTAGCCTGCCCAAGTCTCATTGTGGGAAGCACAAACAATACGTTCAATGCAACACACCAATTGATATGCTCCAACTGCTAATGTTAAACCTGGGATATTAATGCGTCAACCAAAAATGGTAGCTCGTGTCATTCAAGGCGTTAAGCCGTAAATCACCAAATTCATTGTCAAGAAAGTGTGAAGAACACGTCAGATAGAAATTTGTAGTTAACATGAGGCAGAATCATAAATCACATGAACCCTGACGATCCCCATGTTGCAAGAAAACTTTACATTACGAGGATAACAGGAAAATCCTAACATTACAATAATTCTCAAGCAACTGAAAATTTCAGCAGGATGACAATAATAAAATGGATCCAAACACGGGAAATAAATTGTAGCATAAATTATTGAGGTAAAAACACTTTTATAACCAATGGTTACATCCAAGACACAAAGATTGGGAAATGTTGCAGCGAAATAATAATGATACGAAGAAAGAAAAAGAAGAAGTGATTAAGCTGGGGAACTCAAAGCCAGGGCGCCGAGGTAAACATTTGAAGTCCCATTTGGGGCAATTGGAAAAGGGTTTAGTGCCTCAACAAAAAATATGGGAGTGGGACATATCATCCTAGCTTACTTTACGACCAGACCACGAACCCTATACATGGTCTACAGATTCTATTGGAGAGACTCCCAATGCATCACCTTCAAGCCAACAAACTCGTCTTTCAAATTTTTCAGGTCCTAGACAAGAGCTTCGGCCTCTCTGAGAAGAATTTTCTGACCCTCCTCTACTAGACGGGTCTTCTCTGTAACAACATCTGAGGCATCTCGATAATGCTTTTACGCTGCCTTAAACGCATCTTCTTGCTCATTTATCTGGCATCCAAAGTAGAAGGGGAGCTTAAGGTGTTCGCCTCTTCTCCCAAATAATCAACAACCTCAAACTTCTTCTATAGCTCATCCAGGACCACCAACCAAGATGTCGGCAACGTTAATGGCTGCCTCACTACTCAGGATGGACGGTGTATTCTCTAATTATATGTTCCTATTTGTACTTCGGAATGTCAACTGGCTATATCAATGTTATGCCCCTCTAGGCCAAGTGGTCGATCTTAAAATGTTCGTCAGGCGTGGCCCAAGAAATTATGTCACTTTTACCCCGATGTTCTAAGCGTGTCTTCACTTCAGCATTGATAGAGCTTGTTGACATCGCAAAGTACAACTGGGTACATATAACTAGTAAATACACTTTCCATTTTGAGTAGAAGGGAAACGATTAACGCTTCCGGCATCTTAGTTGGTGGTCGTTTAGAATGCTGAGGTGAACACACACTTAGAACATCAGGGTAAAAGTGCCACAATTTCTTGGGCCACGCCCGACGAACATTCTAAGATCGACCACTTGGCCTGGAGGGGCGTAACATTGATAGAGCTTATTGACATCGCAAAGTACCACTAGGTACATATAACTAGTGAATACAACGTATATTCTGAGTCGTAGGGAAGCCATTAACGCTGCATACATCTTGGTTGGTGGTCGATCTTAGAATGTTTGTCGGGCGTGGCCCAAGAAATTGTGCCACTTTTACCCTGATGTTCTAAGCGTGTCTTTATTTCAGCATTGTTCAATTCACAACCGGTGGTCCTCAAGAAAAGTCGAATGAAGTTTTTGGCGCGTTCCTTCATTTGTTGGATAACTTTTATTTCCTCGTCAGTCAAGATGATTAGGGGCATAGGAACCTTCACTCAATTCACCTCTCTGGTGATGTCGGATAAATAGGCTTCTAAGGAGTCGGATGAATAATTTCCTCCCCCTGAATAGCTCCAAAATGCACTTTTTGAAGTGGAATAATCAAATAAAGATATCACTTTTGGTTCTGTGCGATCATAAGCAAGAGAAGGGAGATGAGAATTAAGGGATGTACCCATTCCTGCAGTAGGGGAAATTTTTCTCTCGGAATAACTCACTAAGTTAATGGTACTATCACTCATCTTGGCCTAAGAATAAAAAATGATGTAAGGTAAAAGTTGAGTTGAGGAAGGTACCTGGTTATGTGAGATTGATGAAGCGAAGAAGGAGCAAAAACTCTGGTTAAGACACTACAGTTTCTCTAATTGATATTACTAAGAAAGAAGAGATGAAAGTGTTCCACAGTAGAATGACAATGAATAAGCTCGAATTCCAAGGATTGCAAAAAGTTTCCAAGACGATCAACTCCTCTTATTTATAGAAAAAGACAACTAAACGAAATTGATCAGCTAGAGAGAGGAATTAGGTAATCAACAATTGTATTTCTCCTTAGGGATACATGTAAACTCAAGTACACTCAAGTGCACCATAAGTCGCGCCATGCCCTAGCTTGTCACGTCAGCACACGTGTCTAAAAGAGGTGATGAAAAATTCCGATGATGGAATTCCATTTAATGAGCTTGTTTCCCAATAATTTTTCAACTAATCATAAACATTTTAGTTCCACTTTGACAACATCCTAGAGGCCGGACGAAATCACTAAAGGATTCCTCGACCCACTTAGTGTACGACAAAGCCTTAATGTCAACTGTTATGGATCAGGAAAAGGCCCAAATAGCTAAGGTCTAACTCACCTCAAATCCACTCAATTTGACCCAAGATATAAAAGCTAATTCACATAAGGGACAAGATACACTCTCAGATCTCCATTTTTCACTATACTCATCTTTAGTCTTAAACTAACTTTGGTGTTGGAGTGCTAACCATGTAGGTTCACCCCGTGCCACTGTGATGGAGATCAACATTGGCGATTCAAGACATATCATTCCTCAACTGCATTCATTTCTATCTCCCGAACGAGACAACCTTCCTTTGAGATATTAACAACAGAGCCAATATTTCTACAAAACAATTGAGATCAGAAGTTTTAGAAGAATATAAATAAATCGCAAGAAAAACAGGTCAAATAAAGCGACTTATGTTCTATCTAGTTTCAATTTGTTGCCTCTATAATCTGCTGGTAGGGTGGGAATAGACCAGGTTAGGCCAGACATTTTTTTTCAAATAGAAAAGGCCTAGGCTTTTCTAAAAGTCTATTTAGTTAAAAAGGCTAGGCAACAAGCCATATAAAAAGCCTTTTAAGCCTAGTAGGCTGACCTATTTAAATATATATGAATAATTTAATCATTATTATAATATTGTATTCATACTTTGAGTTAAAATACAAAAATCAAACTTAGTCATCTTGATGATCAGATGAAAATTAACTGCACAAACTTTATGAACAATGTCAAAAATTGTTTTCTTAAGTTCTCTCAACCAAATAGTATCAAAAAATTTAGGTTAATAGGTAAACTTGAATAAGTCAATGCAAATAAGCATTAAGTCTTGTTGATCTTTTAGTTTGTTAGTCTATATAAACATTAGTTAAATTTCTTATTTATAAATGCTCAAATAAAATATACTTTTATGTAGGCTCTTAGGCCAAATAGGCCTTCGAAAAGGCCAAATATATGCCTAAAAATAAGTCTTTGATAGGCCACAAGCCAGACTTAGGCTTTGAAATTTTTGACAGGCCAGGCTCAGGCTTGGCAAAGCTTAGCTCGGCCCAGCCTATTCCCCATATCTGCTGGACATGTGACTATACATAAGAAGGGAGTGAATTTAAGAGGTTGGAAAATTGTTGATTAAAAAATAATATTTTCCAAAATAAGAATTTAAAACATTTAAATAAAATGAAACAAAAATTCAAAGTAAGTGGAAAACAAAATAGATAAAGGAAGAGAAATAACAACAGAGAGCTATATAGGTTCATTTAAGAAGACTTCATGTTGTCCCCCAAAAATTGATCATGAGAGTATCCATTATATCTTGATAGCTTTTAAAAGGTTATGCCCATGAACCCCCTTATACAAGGAAATGAAATTTAAGACTAACTTCCAACCAAACAACAAAATCGGCTTGAAGCAGTTAGTATTTAATCCAAACAATAAACATGCTTGAAACAATTATTTTTCACACCAAACAACAATCATACTTAAAGCTATTAGTATTCATGCTAAATGGAGATCCACAAGTTGATCTTAAACCAAGACGGAGTTTTGAATTATCTATCTTATGAACCAACTTGGGGTTTTATACGGGCTGACTACGAACCAAAGTGAACTTGGCTTAAAGCATTTAGTATTTAATCCAAACAACAAACATGCTTGAAACAATTAGTTTTCACACCAAACAACAATCATACTTGAAGTAGTTAGTCTTCATGCTAAATGGAGATCCACATGTTGATCTTGAACCGAGAAGGAGTTTTGATTTTGCTATCTTATCAACCAGCTTGGGGTTTTATACAGGCTTACTACGAACCAAACTGAGATTTTCCAGGATGATCTCAAATCTACTGAGTTTTTACACCGGGCTGAACTCAGAAACCAAGAGAAATTTTACACCAAGTTGATCTCGAACTAATAAATCTTTTAACTAGGCTGAGCTGGAGAACTGTTATGCATATTTTCACTTTCTCATTTCCATGAACCAAAAGAGATCTTTTTCAATGAAGGAGCTCAGGAACCAAACAAAGAATTATACTAATTCACTAATTACCAAAGAGTTTTTTCAATAGTTTAGCTCCCAACTAAAATGATCATTTCCTAAGGAAGAATTATTTACCCAAGAAAAAAAATTCTTCTTTTGGTAAATTTATAATAATGCCCTCACCCACAACAATATTCTTCACTAGACCTAAGAACACTATCAAAGCACTATGACAAAAATATATGAGATAAGTATGAAAGATTTGGAGAGGTTATGGGAGAAATAAAAAGTGACGTTTTTCACATTTTGTGGATGATTTGAAATGATAGAGAAGGTTTCCATTTATATGCCAAGACATAGTGTAAATTTGGAAACAATATATGGGCCAAATTAATGACCTAATTGATTTGGATAATCGATTATGCAGTGTAAATAATCAGTTGTTGATGTCCAAGATGGAAGGTTTAGATATATAGTCGTTGCCAAAGGTATAATCGATTAGACAATTATAAAATGTCTCCTAATCAATCTAACATTTTCTAATCAATTGGCTAGGCTCCAAAAACATTTTTTTTGTGATCTTAATTAAAAAAGTGAGAGGCTTAAAAATATTTTTAGTGTGTGTGATTTACCCATAATACTTCTAGAAATGCCCCATTGTGTTTACAATACATTGATCATTCAAGCAGACGCGATTAAGTAAAATTTCACACTTTGTCTCTTTCATACGCTGAAGCTTCAAGTCTTGGCATCATTATATTTGAATTTAGCATCAAATAAGGGCCTTGAATATTCTTGATGAGGCTTGAGACATCTCCATGTTAATTAACTTTTTTGAGAGATTAACAGTTAAAACCACGAGTGATCATAGACCCTAAGTCTTCACTCGAGAGTCATTGGACTATAATCTTTAATGTAAATAAATGCCTAGCTTGATTTGGGAGGATATCTTGATCAAATATCTTGTGCATCTATGACCGCTTGAGTTATATTTAAAAATTGCTTGACTTCAAGTGTTGTCATCATCAAAACTAAGCAGCTATTTGCTGGCTTGCATCTTTGATATCATAAGCTTTTCAACGTGCGAAACACCAAAGTACACCATAATAATTGGATTCCTAAGTACAAAAGTGAATTTCGTTAGGATATTCGAACCGTAATCCTCCCTATCAAATCCATCACCAATCACCACTGGACCAACTAACAATTAGTATAGAAGTGTAAGTCTTTACATTTAGAATAACTTATCTTTTTTCATATAAGTCGTACTCAACACTTGTCATTATGTAGAGCGGAAATATGTTAGGTCAAGTTTAACTATCCATCTTAATTTGAAAAAAAAGTTATAACTTAATTTGGATATGTTATTTAATATAAGTCTATTTTTAAATTTTAATATTTTTAAAATTATGGTATAATACGTTAACTTATTTATAGATCTAATTGTTTATATTAGAGTGAAGACCCATTTTGGTCCCTCACAAAAACTACAGAACCCAAATTAGTCCTCCACAAAAAATAGGACCCGATTTAATCCCTTACAAAATATAACCGGGTCATATTAGTCCTTCTAGGGATATTTTTTTCAAACCGGTTTTTTCTTCTACTTTTAAACCGTGACTAGACCGCCAAGTCGTCTTTTATTTTTCATTTTTCATATTTTAAATACTAAATTGATTTTTATTTTTAATTTCGATTTTATTTTTAAACAATTCAGATTTTAAAATACAAAAAAAGATAAGATTTGTTCTGAAAAGGAATCGAACTTAAGACATTTAGGTCACATCCTATGCCTTTACCACTATGCCAACGTACACTTGTGACAAATAATTCGCATGATTTATAGTAATATTAAACAATTCTAAATTTAAAATATAAAATATAAAATTTGTACCTATGAGGTCTCAAACTCAAGTCCCTTCAAATTTAATGATAGTCACTTCACTATAGATATGAAAAGTGATTTAAGAGCGGGTGAATCAGTTAGATTAATCGGTATTAGTGAATTTTTCTCGATTATGAATGTTAGCAATATTGTTCTAATTTTTTCGAAATTGTTATAATAGTTTCAAAAAAATCAAAACATTGTTAACATTCATTATCGAGAAAAATTCACTAATATCAATTAATCTAATTCATGCAACCCCTCTTAGATTACTTTTCATATTTACAATAAAGTGACTACCATTTAATTTGAAGGGACTTGGGTTTGAGACCCCGTAGGTATCAAAATTTATATTTTTTGTTTTGATTTCAGAATTGTTTAATATTATTATAAATCATGTCAATTATTTGTCATCAATGTATGTTGACATAGTGGTAAAGGCATAGGATGTGACCTAAATGTCTTAAGTTTGATTCCTTCTCAAAACAAATCTTATCTTTTTTTATATTTTAAAATCTGAATTGTTTAAAAATAAAATCGAAATTAAAAATAATTAAAAAATGAAAAATGAAAAATAAAATACGACTTGGCGGTCCAGTCACGGTTTAAAAGTAGAAGAAAAAACCGGTTAGAAAAAAATATCCCCAGAAGGACTAATATGACCCGGTTATATTTTGTAAGGGATTAAATCGGGTCCTATTTTTTGTGGAGGACTAATTTGGGTTCTGTAGTTTTTGTGAGGGACCAAAATGGGTCTTCACTCTTTATATTAATGGGTGGACGAGGTAATTTAACAAATATGTGTTAGTTGAATTAAATGTGTAAAAAGTTGATTTAAAGTTGATCTTATGGTGGTATTATTTATTTATATGAAAGTTTCTCAATGCATCCCAAACATATCTTATACACCACGCAAATTTCCATTTCTGCCCTCTGCTTCCGTAGATGCACATCTGGAAACACCTTATATTTTAAAAAAATTTGATTTTTTCCGTAGATACATTTACGGAAGCGTATAAAACAAAAATAAGACACAGTTAATTTCACCTTATATTCAGTTTATCAATATTTCCGTAGATGCATCTACGGAAGTACCCAATGTTTTTGAAACAAAGGTACTTCCGTAGATCCATCTACGGAACAGTATTCTATTTTTTGAATTTTTTGAATGTATTGTAGATCACCCAATTTTTTGAAATCATCACACTTGTTTCTTTGAAGTAAATTTTATGGCATGTCTGTCATATCTTACTCTCGCCAGTTGAGAATTATTTAAACAATAATGCATTTAAAAGACAACAATACATAGACTAATAAAAATACAATATATAAATAATGAAATTCAAAGTGTCGAGTACATCATCATAAACATACAAAAATAAAATATAAATACATCATCTAATATAACTACTGAGTATGCCGGGTGTCCTACTGCGTACCATCCTGCGCATCCCCTCCGAATCCACCAAGGGATCTGCTGGCTCTACCCCTAGCATTAAGTGTCCCACCGATCCTGGCACGGTGTCGACTGTACAAAAATGTACTCTCTGCCATCCTGATCATATCATCCAGCACACATCTAGAAGCAGTCCCCTCAGGGAATAAACCTTCTGCAATGGCTCTGATGCCCCTGTAAGCTATTTGACGACACAGAGGAAAAAGATCCTGAGTGTGGTCCAACTGAGCCTGATGCGCACGAAGAATCTCCTCGTGGGCTAGTCTGGGAGGACCTCCCTTTGCAGCTGGAAGCATGTATGAGTGTGAGACTCTTTAGTACCATGTGATGTACCCTCGGTACAGCTCTAGTCGTGCTCTGCTAGCTTCGCCCGTGCCTCCCCAGGGACCATGTGATGCTCCCAGTCTGCAAAGACCTTATCAAACTGCCTGTGAGTCATGGCGAGAGGAGCTGAGACCGTAGGATCGCGAGGTATCGTCTGCTCATATCCAAATTGACGCATGGTGCACTCTGGAATATAGCATACAATAATGGTCGAGCTGGCGGCCAACCATCCGGAATACAGAGCTATCTTATCAAACGGAACCGCCTCCCGGTGCTCATCATAACAGCAGTACCTGATGTCCCCCGCGACCATGCGGTCAAGAGCGCACTTGTAGGGATCTGGCACCTGGTTCCCTCTAAGGGTGGTGAAAGCACTGGCATGCGGCATGACCTCTGTGTACTCCTCTACCTCTCCCAAACTAATAATGTATGGGAAGTGTTGTAGTATCTAACCCTGAAAAAAACACAGTTATTTTAAAGTACAATAAAAAACTATAAAAAAGTAGAAGAGTATAAGATTGTTACCACCAAAAAGTACAGTTTCCCGCAATTGTCCTTGCCTTCCACACACATCCCTCTCCAAGTCTATGGTAAATGTACGCCAGTACAGCTGCTCCCTAGTTGTACTCATTGATACATGCTATATCTGATAAGTACGTCAGGTAGACGACGAGCTCGTGTCCACAAAGAGCTGAGTGCCAATCAAATATAGGAAGTAGCATTTCAGTGCCCGCTCTCTGTGTGTAGCCTGCTCCAACTCGTCCCCCTCAACCTACTGTGACGCAGTGAGCTCTGCATTATATTGTCTCTGCAGGAATCTAAACCTGATGTGGGCCCCTCGTGTCCTCCCCACCTCCTCAAGGGCGTCATCGGGATCAGCCCCCAGCTTAGCAATCAGTATCTCCTGAGCTTCCGTCTTCGTCAACCTACTGTGACAAAGGAGGGTACCCCTAATAGGTAGATGAAGTAGACATGCCACATCATCTAGGATGATGGTAATCTCACCGTGGGGCAGATGAAATGAGGATATCTCAGGATGCTATCTCTCTGCAAAGGCCGCAAGCATACCATTCTGTATGGTATCGTAGCCGAGCATACAGAGGTCCCACATGCCTGAAGCTGCCAGTACCTCCTAAAATCATGGCTCGTCAGGTTGCGCGAGATTTTTAATCTTCCGCCCATGGTTGTAGAACCTTTGGGGATCCCTACTCTGAAATTTTTAAATAATTCAAACAGTTAGTAATAAGCATGGTCAGAAATGACGAAAATAAAAAGTAATTAACAAATAAAATTTACCTCTCCAGCAGATCCTTGTGTCCCTGCGTAGGTGGCACAGCAGATCCTGCATCGCCCATCACTGCTGTCTGCCACAGGCACACGAGTAGAAATATAAGTAGTGCCACGACGACGTTTGCAGGGTGGTGGCATTTGTGAAGAACCCTCCACATCATCCTGGGACTTTCGTGAAGTAGTAGTAGACGGGGAAGGCCCTCCAACAGGGACAACTGTAGAATGCCCGACTATAGCGGGTGTATGAACTGGAACAACAGATGAGACCCCCTCAACTGGGTCAGATGTAGAAGTCCCGGCTGGAGCAGGTGTATCAGGTGAAACAACAGCTCCATCAGTCACCTGAGATATAACACACGCTCGTTTGCGACACACAAATGCGTGCTGCGCAGTCCTCCCATGTATATCTCTATCTGGCCAGTGACTCATAATGTCTGCATAGGTAACCGTACATGAACAATGAAATATTAATAAACAAGAAATTAAAAAAAAAAACTTTTTCCGTAGATGCACCTACGAAAGTATGTTAGTTTCAAAAACATTGGATACTTCCGTAGAAGGACCTACAAAAACATGTTTAGTTGTCAATACATTGGGTGTTTCCGTAGATGGATCTACAGAAATCTCCAACGTCCATCTCTTCTGTAGATGGATCTACGGAAGCAACTGAAACTAAAAAACGCAACATTGGCGTCTGAGTCAGTCCAACCACTACAAACTTTTTTTTGGCTTGATCGTACGTTTAAAACGTCAAACAAAACCTACATTGTCTCTAATCACTATTGCTAAACTTCTCAATTCATTTTTGCTCCTAAATATCACATTCCAATTCAATTTCAAAACTACTCTAAATTAACTAAAAATTCGAAAAACTTACCGATTAAAATATCGCTTTGAACTTGTTTGAAGTTGATGTTGACCAGAGATTTGAAGTTGAGCTTGAAAGAGATTTGAAGTTGAGTTTGTGTTGGAGTTTGAAATGAAGGGACTGGGGGAGGGAAAATGTATGGCGCAAGTTATAACACCAAATCTTTCCGTAGATCCACATACGGAAGACTTCTGTAAATGCATCTACGGAACAAAGCAACGTTAAATAAAAATAAAAAAGGTGCTTCTCGAGATGCATCTACGGAAACACGAAAGCAAAATGGTCAATTAGGTGGTGCGTGAGAGAGTATGTTGAGAAATTGTCATTTATATATATATATATATATATATATATATATATATATATATATATATATATATATATATATATATATATAACAATTTAAAAAAAAATATATTCTATATTAATGCTGTTAAATAAATAAATTGATTATACTTAAATAGACTAATCAATTAATAGATAAATAAATTAAGTTATTTTTTAAAATATAATATAATGTTTATTGAGTGTGAATTTATATGATAACTTAATTATATTTTATAAAAACACATTTAAATAATAAAGACTAGTATGTTTAAATTAATAAAAATACTCTCTTTTTGTAAAATTAAAAATATGTTCTATTAAAAAAGTTTTAACACAGTACAAATCTAGTTTAGACCTGTTTCACGTATTTCCCCTCATCCTAATGTAAATACTTTTCTCCAAATATTTCCACCATTTAATGAGAGAAGATGTTGATGTGGGTCACATTGCATCCCCTCTCTCTCAACCATATTAGAAAGGAAAAAGTAAAAAATTGAAGCCTTCATTTATTTTCCTCACAAGCTAAACTGTCTTAAAATTGACAGTGTCTGAAAAACAATGGCATTTATGAAGTTAATGGGAATTATAAGGGCAATGTCAGATATTCACACCTATATAAGAAACCCACTCTTCAGCTCTCAGAGTCATTCATTCATTCACAATCAAGTAGTAACTCACTAAGTTTATTCAAAGTTCAAACATACCAAAACACAAGATGTCTCTAGTCAGTGACGAGATCAAAGCCAAATCAGAGGTATACTATGGAGATGAAATCTGCCAAATCAAGTCCAAGGAACTGCTCAAGGAAATAAGCATGCCCAATGGCCTTTTGCCATTGAAAGACATAGAAGAATGTGGATACCATAGAGAGAGTGGTTTTGTGTGGCTTAAGCAGAAAGCAAGCTATAACCACAAGTTTGTGAAAGTTGATAGGCATGTGATCTATGGTACTGAAGTCACTGCCACTGTTGAGGTTGGTAAGATCAAGAAGCTAACTGGTGTGAAGGTGAAGGAGCTCTTGATTTGGCTTCCTCTTCATGAAATCCTTATGGATGAACCACCTACTGGCAAAATCACCTTCAAGGCTGTTACTGGGCTTTTCAGGACATTCCCTGCCTCAGCTTTTGAGATTGAAGAGGAAGTTAAGGATGTGAAGGAAGAAAACAAAGATCAAGTCAAAGAAACTGCACCTGCCACTGCTGCTCCTGTTGAAGTCAAAGAGGTCTGAATCTGATTCTGAAGTATTCGTATTCATTAAAATAAATTTATTATTATGTTATGTTTCAATACATTGTAATCCTTTCAATTTCTTGCTTTATAGTAATGCTTGTTATGTTTCAGAGTCTTTGATTATGCTGCTCTCATTGAGCTGTTTACTTAAAGACTAAGAATATATAAAATTATTATCATTTATCATGACCTATGATCAAAGTTAATTATAAAATTTATTCTCTTCGTATTTCATTTGAACCATTATAGATTTGAATCCAGCTTAAATTTACCATGCTTTGATACTCAAGCTCCTTGAGCTTAGGGTGAATCCAGCTTAAATTTACCATGCTTTGATACTCAAGCTCCTTGAGCTTAGGGTGAATCCAGCTTAAATTTACCATGCTTTGACTCCCAAATAAAATTAACTCTCCATTCTTTAAAAATAAACATGAAGACATGCTTTAAAAACTTGCATTTAATAAAAGAATGAAAGGAATAATAAAAAGTCCAAAATAAAAACCCAACAAATCATAATCTGATAGTATGAAATGCAAGTTCGGATCAGGTATACAAACAAACAACAATCAAGCCTTATATCGCACTAAGTGAAGTCAGTAACATGGATTAACAACATTAGTAAACCTCGTTAACATTAGCAAATATTGTTTTGACAGACAGTATCAAAATATTGTGCATGAATTTCAGTCAATAATCGTCTTATTGTTCCAAAAGATGGTCACTTTAAAAAATATATATATCGCATTTTTCTTCGCATTTTGTAGTATTTGATAAGTCTACTTCTGGAAGGCTGTAAGAGTAGATGACATATGAGCTTACTCATTTTTATCCATTCAGAGTAGATTACATATGAGCTTACGCAATTTAACCCTGTATATAAAAAAAGAGCCTTCAGAGTCTTTTGTCCAAAGAGTGAATTGCATGATCTATATATATATATTTAACCATCTTTATCACATCCATTGCATAATATTCATTCACAACATAAATCGCTATGGCTACTTCACTTCCCCAATCATCACCGCTTCAGGACAGAGTCGCAATCGTCACCGGCTCCTCCCGCGGCATCGGCAAGGACATCGCGCTTCACCTAGCTTCACTCGGCGCCAAACTCGTCATCAACTACTCCTCCAACTCAGACCATGCTGACTCAGTCACTGCTCAGATCAACGCAAACCACGCCACTCCACGAGCCATAACCGTCCGCGCCGACGTGTCAGATCCGGAGGCCGTCAAGTCTCTCTTCGACTCCGCTGAAGAAGCATTCAACTCGCCTGTTCACATACTCGTCGTTTCAGCCGGCATCGCCGACGGAAAGTTACCAAGCATAGCAAACACAGCGGTTGAATCCTTCGATCGCATCATGAGCGTGAACGCAAGAGGATCGTTTCTCTGCGCGAGAGAAGCGGCAAACAGGCTAAAGCGCGGCGGCGGAGGGAGAATCATACTTCTGACGAGTTCATTAGCAGCGGCTTTTAAGCCAGGATACGGTGCGTACACGGCGTCAAAGGCGGCGGTGGAAGCCATGACAAAGATTCTAGCGAAGGAGCTGAAGGGGACGGGGATTACCGCGAATTGCGTGGCGCCGGGACCTGTTGCGACGGAGATGTTCTTGGAAGGGAAGACGGAGGAGACGGTGAAGATAATTGCGGAAGGTAATCCGTTTGGTAGAATTGGTGAGACCAAAGATATTTCACCTGTTGTTGGATTTTTAGCAACAGATTCTGCTGAATGGATCAACGGTCAAATTATTCGTGTCAACGGTGGCTATGTTTAGTTCTTCCACGAGTTTGGGTGCCTTGTTATATAAATAAATAGGTGAAGACGATTTCAAAATTCTTGGTTTGGCATATTTTCTTCTTGTTCACTGTACATCAATATTATGAAAGTTTGTAAAAATTTGTTGAATAAAGATGTACTTTTCTTGTCATTCGTATAATCCCAACTTCTTGGCTCATAATTTACATGAATTCAACTTTCGCGGGATTTTTTAAAAAATAATTTATGTGTTTTCTTAACTCTGAGGTTTGGTAACCTTTGATTTGACTGTGGTTGCATCGTTAGGCATAATTTTCATAGGAATATTGGGATTCAATGATATGGATTCAACAAGAAAAATAAGAAACTTGTACATCAAGAGTAATATTTAACACTCCCTCTCAAGTTGGACTATGGATGTCACACAAGCCTAATTTGGACGTGTTGGCAAAGAAAGGTGTTTGATGAAAAGGCTTGGTAAAGGCATATGTAAGGTGATTCGAGCTATTGACTGGTAGAAGAAGAATGAGTTTGTTTTGGATTTTCACTCGAATGACATGTCAATTTATTTCTATATGTTTGCTTCTTTCATGAAAAGTCGGGTTATGTGTCAAGTATATAGTTAATTTGCTATCACAATAGATGAGCTTCTTCAATAAGGCTTGTAGTCATACTTGAGTCACCCATTCTAGGGGGAATATAGAATATGTAGGGTAGAAAAGACCTTTAAAATTTTTTTTAGTGCTTACTTCTTAAGAATAGTATCATCATTGCACCAAATACCACTTGGAAGATGAAGGTAATGGACTTTATTTCTCTTATGCCTGATTATTGTCGTGGTATGAAAAAATTTGGTGTTCTGATCTCTCAAATTAATTCAATCATCTCTAGCCTTTTAATACCAATGAATATCTTCTTACGCAAGGATCTCATCATACTCCTGTTGAAGCCCTTGTTGGAGATAAACTAGTCTTGTCGAATCTATTCTCTCCAAAGAGTATTGGATACTTCTGAGTCTCTTCTCAATGTTGTGCTTCCATTTCCTGATAATGACAAAAGTTTCTTTATTAAAAAGGATAGAATTATGTTGCACATTTTTTAGACAAGATACAATGTCATATGGGGATTTCCCTCAAATAGTCTAGATCATATTGGAATATTTCGGGTGAGTGATTCAAGTTGCCTCAAACCTAAAAGAACACGGCCCATGGTCTTGGAAGGGAAGGTCACACCTAAGGAGAATTAGGTTGTGATCAGAATGAAATTTATACAACACCTCAACATATGCATCAGAGAAAGCCATGCGCCAAGCAACATCGACCAAGGCCCTATCCAATTTGAGATAGACCATTTGATTATCAGTACAAGACCTATTCCAAATGAATTTTCTACCAGACATGTCTACTTCAATTAAACTACATTTATCAACGACATTCGACAAAGAAGCTGCCCTAGAATGATTAAAATTATCTCCTTTTTGTTCACTTGGATGAATGATGTCGTAAAAGCCTCCAATTAACATTCAAGTACCATCAATAGTGTTCCTTCGGTCAATATTGTGGAGCCACTAGTCAAGACGAGAATTGTACATGAAACTAGCATAAGTTCTAGTTACATGCAAAGAGGAAGTTCCCAATGATAGCTTGATAGTAATTGTATCCATAAAGACATCGTGCACGACAATTATAATGTTACTACCATTCTGATTTAACACCTAAATTCTCCCGAGTTGACCATGTGCATCCACATGGTAAACACTCACTTATCCAGCTCTGTCCAAGAAGGACATGGTCTTATGAAAACCAATGTGTGTTTCTATAATGATTAAAAATATTGGAGAGTGTTTTCTAATCAAATCCATCACGTGTCTTTCAGCCTTATTATTAGAGGCTCCCCAGATATTCTAGGAAAGAAGAGTGACTTCTTTGAAACCTAACATAATTAATCAAGTAGATAGAGGTGTCAAAGCAAATCTCGGACATGAGACAATTTACTTAACAGGCTCCCATTCAATGGGAGTTTCACGAACAACTTACTCTTCTTGAGTAACACCCTTATCCATATCAAATTGGTTATTTCCATCTGCCTAACTTATTGTCGGTTCAAAATGTGGAATATTGTATTGTGTGATGGTCTCCAAACTCAATTTTATAATGGGGATGATGAAGGTGTATTTAGCTGTGCTAGGCACACCCTTTTGTATTTAGCCGTGCTAGGTACACTAATAGCATGACGTGGTTCCAAAATGGGAGACTTGGCCTTGGTGCGTGGGTTCTCTCTACCAGTTGGCTAACATGCGTCTGAAGTGGATCCACTCTTATCAAATTTTCGTTTCTTGGAAACTGCGTCAAATTGATTGGGTCCAGCAGTTTTGCTGTCAGCGCTTATTCCTTTTAAGAAAGCATCAATCCCCTTGATTTTAGAACTCATTGGATCTCTGAGCGCATTATAGGATAAAAATTTCCTGGACAATAATTGACTCTTTTGTTGTGTTTTTTCCTATGCACCACCAGCAAATTACCATGAACAAAATTTATTTCTCCAGATTCTTTTGTTACAATTTTGACGCCATCTTCCCGCACTTCGTAATGCAGTTCTGTTAGTCTTTGCTTATAAACATCATCAAAGGTATTGTTATGTATCTTAACAAGAGTACCTGCAACATATGTCAAACCAAGAAGGACACTTTCGTCGTAATATAATAAGTTAAGCCTTAAAAATTGAATCCAAACCAGAATTTTCTCCACTTTTACAAGAGGGAATGCAAAGTCAAGAGTCCATAGAGCCACTGCCAAATAATGGTCAAACAACATCCACGGGCCTTCTAACATAATTTTTCCCTGTCTACGAGTAGTTCGCACTTGACCATAGAGAAACCATTGTTAACGTCCATGATCTCAAAACCTCCAGTAATATTCCACACCTTCTTCAATCTATCCTTCATTAAATGATAGCCAATGTTTTTCTCAAGAGTTTAATGAATGATAAGTGTCAAATGTAGTTATTTTTGTGTATAGTTTTGCGGCCCTTATCTTCTCTTTTCCTCAATTTATACGCGTTTTAGTGTATATTACATAAATACGTATACTTTGTGTTTAATCGAGTTTTTGATTTATTTATGTACCGTTTGATAGTTTTCTATTCATTTTGTAGGTATTTATGCGTATTTGGAGTATGAGTAATAAAGTGTCGAAGACACGACTTCAAACGCGCGATTTTGAGCAACGGAACCAATTCATCAACGAATAAGACTCACAATCAAATAATAAAAAATCATCAATTTGGTTGATATTTTGTCATTTTTATATGGGAAATTGAATAAGATTTCCAACGCTTCGAACTGGATGCAAATCGGAGTTACGGTTCTCAAGTTATGGCCAAAACAATGATGTTGCTACTGGTGACGTTCGTCCGGTGAATGACAGGCTCGCCTGGCGAATCTGGCAGGACAGAAGTGCGTTAAAAGGGGTAAAAACACATTTTTTAGGTTATGGTTTTGGGTTATTTGTTCCCAACTCCATCAACCTTTATTTTTTGGTAGAGAGAGGCTTAGAAACATCAAATGGGGTTGCATCTTGATGATCGGAGGTCGAATTTTTCATCAATTTGCGTTGACAAACCAAGACATGTTTGGTTCCTCTTCTTCTTTTCTCTTTATATACTCTATTTTGTTGGGTATGTTTGTCTATTTACTTTGAACATATGTATATGTATTGATCATGATGTTGTATAATATATTTGCTTTACAAATCATTATTGATGTCTTCCTTAATCTTTTTGCATTTATGTTTGGATTTGGATTGTTATAGACTTATACCTTACAAATCTTGATTAGGGATGGATTTCTATTAGTTTCTAGATTCTAGAGATAGATTTAGAGCTAATAAACTTTATGAGTGTCTAAGCTTAATGCGTATGTGTTAGTTGTGTCGGTTGAGAGATCGTCGGTACAAATGATATGGATGTCTGCTGTGTTGTTGAAGTTGGCTGAGAGATTGTCGCCAAGATGATATAGTAGTTCTCTCTACTTTGGGTTAGAAATGACTTAGGGTGTGAGCGATGCTTGATGACTTTGACGAGTATTGTAGGTTGAGTGCAACTGGTCAATAAGTTTAAGTTTGTGATAAGTAGATTTTATGCATGCTTGATAAGTTTCTTCTCTCTGAAGAATGAATTCTTTTTATGTTCATATCTACTTTTATATTTTTATGCTTTAAAGAATTCAATCCAAACTCATAACTTTGGAAACTGTTGAACGACGGTTCAATGCACTAGTTCATGTGGAGACGATAATTTCTCGGATAAATATTTCCAAAACTTTTTTTGCTTGCCGCTTTACCGCTTCAACAATGACTAACTCCTCCTTCCAAGCGTTGCACAATTCTTGAAAATGTTTCTCATCCATTGTGACCTTTGATAGCAATATATTTTTTGCTTCAAGAGAGACTTTCATAAGTTTCAAGAGAGACTTTCATAAGTCTCTTTTCAATCAGGTCCACTATCTCTTTCACAGTAGTGTCTCCTTTATTGAGAATATTCCAGAACAACGGTCTAAGAAGCTTAGTTATACTTCAATCTGATGGCTTGACCAGCATCAGCGAAGTGGAAGCAGCGAAAACAAATGACTCGATGCGAAAACTCTATCATTATTAAAAAATTATTAGTATTAATGTGGCTATATAAAATAACCACCAAAAACTCTCTCTTCTCTCTCAATTCTCTCTAATAAATTGCATTTTTACTATAGAATTAATATTCTGGTTTAATGTCTTTAAATAAAATTTAATGTATAATTAAAAAAATTTAATAATCAAGTTTTAAAAAATATATGCCTAATTAACTCATATTTCAAGAAAATTATCCCAATAACCATGTTTGGAGGTGTTCTACACCTAGGCGCCATTCCATATGGCGCCTCTTTTTTTTTTTAAATTTTTTTCAGTTACCTGAGGATTTACCTGCAGATTTAGTGTTACCTGCGGATTTATATATAGACTAAATATTAAAATATTCAGCAGGTAAATTTGCAGATAAATCCGCAAGTAACACTAAATCCACAGGTAACTGGAAAAATTTAAAAAAAATAGGAGGCGCTATATGGAATGTCGCCTACGTGTGAAACCCCCCAAACATGGTTATTGGGATAATTTTCTTGAAATATGGGTTAGTTACTTAGTTATGTATATTTTTTTAAAACATTGTTATTAAAAAAAATTTCCCTATGTACTGTCATGTAAAATTTTGTAAACGATCTTTACATCACAACCATTCACAAATATTTTTTATAAATAATTTAAATAAAAATTAAATTTTAATAAACATTTAATGATCACGACTGACTACGTAAAACTGTTTTATACTGTCAGTTATCAATTAAATTCTAGTTATATAAATTAATTAATTAATAGATAAATAAAATACGTTATATTTTAAAGTATATAATATAATATTTTAAGAGTGTGAATTTATAAGACAAACTATTTTGATATGTTTTTATAAAAATACGTTTAAATATCTTTTCTCCAAATATTTCCATCATTTAATGAGAGAAGATGTTGACGTGGGTCACATATCTTCCCCTCTTTCCAACCAAATTTGAAGGGAAAAATAATAAATGACGCGCTCATTTATTTTTCCCATGTCCAACTGTTTTTTTTCCTTTCGAATTTTCCCTAAAAATTGAGTGTCTGAAAAACAATGGCATTTGTGAAGTTAATGGGAAATATAAGGGCAATTTCAGAGATTCATACCTATATATGAAACCCACTCTTCAGCTCTCAGAATCATTCATTCTTTCACAAACAAGTAGTAACTCAGTAAGTTTATTCAAAGTTCAAACATACCAAAACACAAGATGTCTCTGGTCACCGACGAGATCAAAGCCAAGTCAGAGGTATACTATGGAGATGAAATCTGCCAAATCAAGTCCAAGGAACTTCTCAAGGAAATAAGCATGCCCAATGGCCTTTTGCCATTGAAAGACATAGAAGAATGTGGATACCATAGAGAGAGTGGTTTTGTGTGGCTTAAGCAGAAAGCAAGCTATAACCACAAGTTTGTGAAAGTTGATAGGCATGTGATTTATGGTACTGAAGTCACTGCCACTGTTGAGGTTGGTAAGATCAAGAAGCTGACTGGTGTGAAGGTGAAGGAGCTCTTGATTTGGCTTCCTCTTCATGAAATCCTTATGGATGAACCACCTACTGGCAAAATCACCTTCAAGGCTGTTACTGGGCTTTTCAGGACATTCCCTGCTTCAGCTTTTGAGATTGAAGAGGAAGTTAAGGATGTGAAGGAAGAAAACAAAGATCAAGTCAAAGAAACTGCACCAGCTACTGCTGCTGCTCCTGTTGAAGTCAAAGAGGTCTGAATCTGAAGTATTCGTATTCATTAAAATAAATTTATTATATTATGTTTCGATACATTGTAATCCTTTCAGTTTCTTGCTTTAAAGTAATGCTTGTTATGTTTTGAGTCTTTGATTATGCTGCTCTCATGGAGCGGTTTACTTAAAGACTAATATATAAAATTATAATCATTTATCATGACATATGATCAAAGATATTATGAAATTTATTCTCTTCGTATTTTGTTTAAACCATTATAGTTTTTTACTTGAGCTTAGGGTGACTCCAGATTCAAGAGCATTGAATTCAGCTAAAAATTTACCATGCTTTGATACTCATGCTCCCAAATGAAATTAACTTTTTCCACAAGCATTCTTTAAAAATAAACATGGAGACATGCTTTAAAAACTAACATTTATTAAAAGAATGGAAGGAACAATAAGAATTTGCAAAATAAAACCCAACAAACCAAAATCTGAAAGTATGAAATCCAAACTAAGATCAAGTATACTAACTGGAATCTAAGTAAGCCTCCAAATTCTTTACAAACTACTTAATTTGGAACCTAAAGTGGCATTTAACCCATCAAGTTGAGTTCAAGGTTTGATATACAAGTCAAAAGTTTTGATCCATGAGAACTACAAGTTTAAAGTTTTGGCTAGCAGGAATGAGTCCAAAATATACAATTTTTATTTTCATTTTTCCATGGCACCTGGTGTTTTCTTTGATCTCTGGTTGCTCCAAAGTTCAAAATCACAATGCCTGAAATAGTTTAAACCAAAAGCTTGAGGTTAGGATCATCAAATCAAAATATGTTATTGCATGCTGAAGAGGCAAGAATATATCATTTTCTCTATTTTTAGTCGCAAAGTGGTTGCTAAGACCTTGTAAATATTGTCATTCTAGCAACAATTGCAAAGCGTATCACAATCTAAAACATTGCTTGCTATCATGTTAATATTAAGTATTGGTCAACAATATTATTAAATGTCTTAAACATTAGAAAATGCTGTAAAAGTAGTAGTGCTTAATAAGACAATTTCTTTGATGGTATACAACATGACCAAACACGTTCGTGCACATGGCTATTCAAACTATTTTTTGACTAGACAGTATTCAAATATTGTGCATGACATTAATGAGCTAGAAACAGATACTTTCAAACTACTCTTTCAATCAATGGAGAAGATAAAAATTAGTGATATCATAACAAGCTAGAAATACATGAGTTTCTCCTTCGTAGAAGTAAAACAAATTATAATCCAAATGCAAGCCAAGTCTACCGAACTACAGACAAAATTCTATGTAAATTGTAAAGTTTAAAATTGGAGAGCAATTGATTCAACAAATCTTATTAGTTGAGCCGATCATGCAAAGTTAAAGGGAGATAAATCACATGTCAATCATATGATCAAAATAGTTTGGATGAATAAAGGGAATACTTTGAATGTGGTGATATCAAAGTTCTGTTACACAATCACCACTTAACAAAACCCAAAATGTTGCATAAAAAATGAAGAGCAAATTTGGTTAAGTACTGAGATAAACATTGATAATCCAGATTCTAGAAATCTAGACTGCAAAAACAAGTGGCAAAACAGAAAAAAAACCCACTAATAATCACTGACTTGAATTTCAGCCGAGTAATGAAGTCAATCCTCACAACAAACTATTTTGACAATATACTATGCAAATTAATTCAAGCCTACTGTTATTCGAAAGCGTCATTGTGCATGCTCAAAAGAACAAACATTGCAATCATACCTTAGAAGCCATGACCCATTTGTTATTCACCCATTCCTGATGCAGCCTCAACTGGGAATGTTCAAATTCCAGTTCTTCATTAGAGTTCCTGAAGTAAACAATATATCTGGAGTCTCCAAGAACTTTAGAAACAACCCCAACCCACCAACCATCTTTGTAATAGGTATCCACTTCATCAAGACACTTAAACTGCTCAACATCATCAATTTTTGGTGGACGAGGCCTAATTTTCAGGGTACTGACCTCCTCTCTCAAAAGCTTTGAATCATCATCGAGCAAGCTCTCATACTCGACAACAAACTTCCATCCCGCCTTAGGCTCAACAAGGGTCGCAGAAAACCAAGCCCCCTTGAAACCATCTTCGTCACTGCGCACCTCAACCAAATCCCCTTCCTTCAACTCGAAATTATCCTTGTCTCCGGTCACAGTTTCAGCAGCCTTAACACACACCTTTTTTTTAATCTCACTATCATCATCCTATACCATTAATAATGAACAAACAATATCATTATCACCACTCACAACATTTAACCGAAATCACAATGCCTGAAATAGTTTAAACCAAAAGCTTGAGGTTAGGATCATCAAATCAAAATATGTTATTGCATGCTGAAGAGGCAAGAATATATCATTTTCTCTATTTTTAGTCGCAAAGTGGTTGCTAAGACCTTGTAAATATTGTCATTCTAGCAACAATTGCAAAGCGTATCACAATCTAAAACATTGCTTGCTATCATGTTAATATTAAGTATTGGTCAACAATATTAGTAAATGTCTTAAACATTAGAAAATGCTGTAAAAATAGTAGTGCTTAATAAGCCAATTTCTTTGATGGTATGCAACATGACCAAACACGTTCGTGCACATGGCTATTCAAACTATTTTTTGACTAGACAGTATTCAAATATTGTGCATGACATTAATGAGCTAGAAACAGATACTTTCAAACTACTCTTTCAATCAATGGAGAAGATAAAAATTAGTGATATCATAACAAGCTAGAAATACATGATTTCCTTCGTAGAAGTAAAACAAATTATAATCAAAATGCAAGCCAAGTCTACCGAACTACATGTAAATTGTAAAGTTTAAAATTGGAGAGCAATTGACTCAACAAATCTATTTAGTTTAGCCGATCATGCAAAGTTAAAGGGAGATAAATCATGTGATCAAAATAGTTTGGATGAATAAAGGGAATACTTTGAATGTGGTGATATCAAAGTTCTGTTACACAATCACTACTTAACAAAACCCAAAATGTTGCATAAAAAATGAAGAGCAAATTTGGTTAAGTACCGAGAAAAACATTGATAATCCAGATTCTAGAATTCTAGACTGCAAAAACAAGTGACAAAACAGAAACAAACCCACTAATAATCACTGACTTGAATTTCAGCCAACAATCATCTTAACTGTGTTATTAGATATAAACTATTTTCCTGAGACGTAATCAATTTAAAAACTTGGACAGGATACTTCACCATCATAATGAGAAGCCACGAGTTTCAAAACATCAGACTTTTACTCCTGATTTCATCGGAGATGAAATCCAACACACTCCAAAAGATTGAGTATTTGTTTGGTTTGGCCTTTGGAGTTTGGACACTCAGAGTCAAATGCATGCCCGGTTTTGGTTTTTACATGATTTCCTAGAAGCTACAAACCAAAGCTTTTGCATAGACGTGGAAAAAACGTGAGTTCAGGCTGCACAGATCCTATTGATGCAAAACCAAACATACACTGAGCTAGTTTAAATAAGATTTTTTTGGCTCAAAACGGGTGCGTCAGCTTATCTAAAGGAAGACTGAATTTCCTCTTTAAAATTCAATACAACCATTCCACCATACGAGTATTGAAGTCAATCCTCTCACAACAAACTATTTTGACAATATACTACTATGCAAATTAATTCAAGCCTACTGTTATTCGAAAGCGTCATTGTGCATGCTCAAAAGAACAAACATTGCAATCATACCTTAGAAGCCATGACCCATTTGTTATTCACCCATTGCTGATGCAGCCTCAACTGGGAATGTTCAAATTCCAGTTCTTCATTAGAGTTCCTGAAGTAAACAATATATTTGGAGTCTCCAAGAACTTTAGAAACAACCCCAACCCACCAACCATCTTTGTAATAGGTATCCACTTCATCAAGATACTTAAACTGATCAACATCATCAGTTTTTGGTGGACGAGGCCTAATTTTTAGGGTACTGACCTCCTCTCTCAAAAGCTTTGAATCATCATCGAGCAAGCTCTCATACTCAACAACAAACTTCCATCCCGCCTTAGGCTCAACAAGGGTCGCAGAAAACCAAGCCCCCTTGAAACCATCTTCGTCACTGCGCACCTCAACCAAATCCCCTTCCTTCAACTCGAAATTATCCTTGTCTCCGGTCACAGTTTCAGGAGCCTTAACACACACCTTTTTTTTAATCTCACTATCATCATCCTATACCATTAATAATGAACAAACAATATCATTATCACCACTCACAACATTTAACCGAAATCAAATTAAGTTAAATTAACATTAACATCCTAAGACATGCAATAACAATGCAACCCTAGAATTCAACCTAAAAGCAATAAACAATGGAAATCAAAGCACACCTGTTGTGGAAATGGTGGGATCCAACCTCCATCAACCCACTCACGGTGAAGCCTGAGTTCCTCGTCGGAAAACTCCAACTGCTCCTTCGAGACTCTGAAGTACACTGCCTTTCTACCATCCTCTAATACTCCGGTGACGTGACCCTCCCACCATCCATCGTTGAGATAAGCGTCAACTTCATCACCGAATTTGAAGTCCCTGGTGATCTCCTTGGGGGGAATTGGGCGGAGTTGGCGAAGCCTAATTGTTTCTTTAAGGCGCTTTGTGCCGTTTTCATTCACCACTAAGTTGTCATACTCGACCATGAACTTTTCACCGATGAGACGACGGACGATCTTGCCGGTAAACCAAGAACCACGAAATCCGTCGTCATCGGAGCAGACTTCGACTAAGGTTCCAGGTTTGAAGCGGGATAAGGCGGGAGAGGAAGAGCGTGTTCTGGAACTGGAAGCCATGGATAATCGGTTAGGGGTTTCAAGATTGGGATTGCAGAAATGGAAGAGAGAAATGGTGAAGTGAATGAGAATGAGAATAGAATGTGTTTGTTATATCTGTTTTTTTTTTTTAATTAAATAAATTATTTAGTGCGTTTGGCGGGAACTGGATCGAGTTTATTGTGCTATGCTAAATTCATTTTCAAATCCACCGTTATGTATTCTCTTGTTTTCGTTTTTTTTTTCCCTATTCATTCAATTCAAATAATTCGAACTCATTTCATTTGTTTGTGTTTTTTATTAAATAAAATCATTATCAGGTAAAGTACCGACTAATTATATATCATCTCAATTTGGATAAAGGATGATCAGTTTAGAAATAACAAATACATTATAATGTTTTTTCGGTGTAGCAAATACAATTCTCTCGAAAACGGAAAAGGTATTGCCAAAAAGTTATAATTTTAACGCTTAAGTCAATAAGATTGAGGTTTTACTTTGTCAATCTATAATGAATTGCACTTCGATGTGACTCGGGGTCACAGATATGTGTGAGAGACCCTTGTAATTGTCTTTGTGTTGTCCGATGTTGAGTGTGAGTCGTCGTTGAAGAATCAAATGACTCAAAGTGATGGGACATGGCACTCATGAATAGTGATGATTGAGGAAGGTCAATATGTGCAGCGATCCGAGGAGTCCTTGAAGAGGATGCAATTATGTCGATTAGGCTAGTCTTATGGGTTGATATTAGAGCATGTGAGGTTGACCATAAGTATGAATCGTGGTAATGTCATTCATTGAGAGGGGGACCTTGCTTAATGGTGATAGTTGTCATGGAGAACATGCACATTAAATCACGTCCTATCGATGCAACAATTTTTTACTATGATAGTCTCATCGTGTCCCACTAGTGTAGGATAGGAAAGTGATGTGGATAGGCATACACAAGTTCATTTAGAGTTTTGAGATGTGATATATGCCCTTTGAGGGCTTCTTTGAACTTCTAGTGGATCGTGGTAGTTGAATCTAGTTGCTACTTTGCATATAAAGCATAAACTAGTGTCTCATTCCTACTTTTTAAATTATATTTGATCCATCTTATTTAGAGGAAACTCTTGTTCACTTTGTTTTTGTTAGTAGAAACTTTTAGATTCACGTTGATCAATCGATTAAGTGCTTCTTTAGTTGAAATTAAGGTACTTACCTTTTCTCCTATTTCATTTTTGAGACTTTAACTGAGTTTGGACATGGAGAACCCATTTGTAGAAATCCCTATTTTAGAACTTAGTGATGCCACTTACGATACTCAGTAGTGATCGACCTTGTTCCCAATGATAGAGAATTTTATCTTATGTGTATTAACATAAAATGGGTCAGGGTGGGATTTAGTTTTAGAGATTTCAACTTAGATAATCCCACTATTGTTTAGAATGTCATGGATGACCCTAAAGTGAAAACATTTGTTATGTGTTTAAAGCATCAATTCAAGTGCCCACTTAGTCTTGAGGAAGTAACATGGTGGTTAGAGGAACACGTTGTGGATCTATGTGCTTGCAGGTATAAAGGTGATGACTCTGCAAAATATCCTCTATAAAGTTGTGACGACGACAACATCAATAGTTGTGAAAAATCTTTTTCAAACGTTTTAATCTTGAAAATTATTTTCTAGGCGAATATAAGTGATTAAGAAGATGTCCAATTTGTTTCCAAAGCTTTTTTGAACTAACCAATTGATTGGACACTTAAGCCAAACGATTGGATAAACTTTTCTGAGTCAGCCAATCAATTAGAGCATTAAGCCAATCGATTGGAGATAGCATAAACGATTAGGACAACAAATTAATGACTTGTAACAACTATATATCAAATATTTCCATGTTGGGCAATTTAATCGATTAAAATTAACTAATTCAATCGATTGGAGCATTTTTTTAATCGATTGGCTCAACATTTCTGCTCAAGGCCTGCTGAGTGTAGGTCATAAATTTTTGTGCGACAAAACTTGTTACCAAAGCACCTTATGCACAACAAAACAACATCAAAACATATATAATTATATGTGGATCAATGTGCTTGAAGGTATGAAGTTAATGATCTCGCAATAGATCATTTCTAAAGTTTTGATGACGACAACACCACTAACTATGATGTTGGTGAAGTGGGAGGTAATGGTTTTCCAACTCTCTCATGATGGTGGCTAAAATTAAGCACATATTAAGCCTCATCTAGTAGAAGACTTAAGACTATATTGAAGTGCTTATATAGTTGATGCATCTGGAAAAGAATCTTGAAGGCCTCAGAGTTGTGAAAGAGGGGAAGTATGAAAGTTCTTCTGGTCGTGTATGTCTGAGTGACTTGAGTATGGTAAAAGTAAGGAAGTAAATCTTAATATACTAAGTCAAATCTCTCTCTCTCTCTCTCTCCCTCTCTCTCTCTCTCACTCACTCTCTCTCTCTCTCTCTCTCTCTCTCACTCACACACACACACACACTATCTCTCTCACACACACTCACACTTAAAATCTCTTTTTTATCTATCAAAGATCTTAAAATGTTTTCAAGCCTAAGCCAGTTGATAAGGATACTGGTTGCTTCCTTTTTGAAGCATTTTTTAACTAACCAATTGGTTGGAATCCTAAGCCAATCGATTGGAATATTTTTACAACTACCCAATCGATTGGGACCTTAAGCAAATCGATTAAAAAATTTTAACTGCCAAATCAATCTGATACTTAAGCCAATCGGTCGGAAGAGCCCTAAACGATTAACCAAACGATTAGGACTATTTCTTAATGATTGGTATTTATATCGAATCTTTCCATTTTGAGCCAAGATAATAAATTATTTAGGTCATCCAATCGATTAGGACCTTAAGATAATCGGCTGGGGGATTAAAGTAGTCCATGGATCATTTCTTTTTCATCTCCTATATAAAAGAGGGTCTCTTAGTATTTATTTCATGCAATAATTTGAAGTTTTACATTTTATTTGGAATTTATCTCTCTATTTTCTCTCTTTCTCTTTAGAAGTAATTTTTCTTTCACTTAAGTGGCCATGGTGCTTTTGAGTAAAACATTACTTGTGAGGAAGAAATTGTACTGGTCGTGTTGTTGTTTTAATTCTCGACAGTGGGATACTCTTGGGAAATTGAGTTTGGTTCATGATATAAACAGTCATAAAATCTATGTTTTGCTTTATGGAACTTTTTCAGAAAAAAGTTATGTTTGGTTATTAAGATAAGCCTGGAAAATCTCCAAACGGTTCGACAACTTAGCCTGGGTAAAAGCTCTCATTTTGGTTGGGGACAAGCTTGAAAAATATCAATATCATATTGTATTAAGGTTTGTGGGAATAACCTATTAAAGCTCAATGTTTGTAGTCAAAATCTTAAGAACATCTCTTGGGGACAGGAGTAGATCGACGTTCCGTCGAACATGAATAAATTGCTGGTGCAATCCCTCTAACCCTTATCCTCTTTAGTTTATACTATTTATTTTTACTATCATTATTTCTGCTACTATTTACTCTGTCCTTAAAAGCTAGTAATATAATTTCTAGTGTAATTGATGAAAGCACAAAGTATCTTGTGGTGCCTTTTACGTGCTTTAAGTATTGTTTTTGTTTTGACGTTTTTGTCAATTCATTGTTGGTTTGCATATTTGTAATTTGGATATTGTTGTTTGTTCGTTGTGCTTGTACGCTTTTATCCTTTCAATTTATTTGATTGCTTAGGCTATTAGAAACTTGTACCAATAGGAACCCTCTTCATTCTTGTAATAAACCTCTTTAATCCTTGTTAATATTATGTTTTTGAGCCTATGAGAATGATCTCTTGTCATTTCCACACCCATAGCTTGAATCACAAGTTAAAGTTACTAAAAATGAAATATTAGAGGGTTGATTCGAACCAGGTACAATATATGATTCAAATCACGAGCTGTATGAAATTCGGGATAAATCTATGGCAAATTGATTTAAATAAGAAAATAGGCATGATTCGAATCACAACCTCTTGTGATCCGAATCAAGCACATATATTATTTTGAATCAAATGCCCTCCTGAAGCTTCATTTTTCCTCTAGACAAATTTATTTGAATCATAGTTTTCACTTGATTCGAATCAACAAGTTCAAGAGTCCAAAATTGATTTTAATCATGGTTTTCACTTAATTTGAATCATTACTTCAAAGACCTATTTTTCATATTTCATTTAAATAGATTTTTCTTTGATGAAAGTAATAAGTGTGTGAAACATATGGCAAGACCCATAGAGACAATGCGTGTTTATCTTTGTCTTCTCTTCTTAATGTGTTCATTCTTTACACCATAGATCTTTTCTCTTTTTCTCCTACAAACAACCCTTGATTGTGAGTTCATGTCAAATCTATTATCCTTTTTGTTCCATCTTTTTTTTATGCAATTGTGTTGTTGTGTTGAGTGAATTAGAGAGTGAGTTGATTAATCTTGTTGTATTTTTCATTATTAATCAATCTCAAGAATATCATCTTTGCCAAGAATCTTTCATCTAGAAATTTGTTAGAACATTGTGCTGTGTTCTACTTTCACATTCATCTATACATTGACTAACACCTTGTATTATAGTTTGGTTTGTGAGATTTTCAGACACTGTTCATCATCTTCATCCTTAGTCATAATCATTATGGTCTTCTACCTCTAAAGCTTGAGTGCATGAGAGAGACTAATGGTACATTATGATATCTAATACTTTTGTGTGAATTTTACTGTTTGTAATAGGTGCATGTATCATTTCTTGAATCCAGTTTGGTATCCTCGATATTCATCAAGAAGAGTGTTTCAATATACTCCAAGGAAGACTTTGGCGAGATCAAGTATCAACTATTTGTAAGGTGGGATTTAAAGTTGTCCATTATTGGTAGAGTTGGAGAAAGATTGCTCGCAGACAAGCTAGGAGTTTTCTAATGAATGCTTAGCCATGACAATCACTCAGAACAAGAAATCAATAGGATTAAAGGGCTTATGGCTGCATACGAATACTTGGAGAAGAATTGTCGTGCATGTGAAGAATAATTGGATCAAATTCTTTTGAGATCTTATTTTGTTGGCAATTTAAAGTGTGTGCATCAACAATGTGTTTTATTATTTAATAATCAATTGTAACCAAAACTCTTGTATCAAAATTATCAAAATAATGGAAAATCGTGATTATTTCCCAATGATTTTAACACCATTAAATAGTGAAGTAGGCAATGCGAGGACGACAACTGGACCACTATATACCATTGTGTATCTTTTCTTTTTCCCTCACCTCTTTTACCTTCAAGCATTAACTATCATGTTATTGCATTATTGCATGTTTGCATTGATCGTATACCATATAAGTTAGACTTTGTTTATAGCGATTTATTATATAAGCTTATGTCTGTGGTGTATCAATCTTATTGAAGCATCAAGACATAAATCTGAAGGTGAGAAAAATACACAAGAAGGGAGGTTGAATTATGTGTAGTGAATTCTTTTTACTTCTAAAAATCAACTTCAAAATCTGAACAAGTTTAGAATCTGAGCTCAGAGTTGTTAGCAGCTGAATGAATAAAGTTTAGAAGCAAGCAGTAAAACAACACATAGATTTATCCTGGTTCCTCTCACAAATTGAGAGTAGTCCAGCCTCCTTGTCCAACAAGAGATTTTCACTATAATCAAACAGATTACAATTTGCTCAAGCAAACTAGCAAGAGACTTTAAATGCTCAATCACACTAGAAAGAGACTTCTGCTCAAGCACACAAATAAGAGACTTCCACTGCTCGAGCAAACTAGCAAGAGACTTCCACTGCTCAAACAAACTAGCAAGACACTTCCTATACTTTAAACAAATAGTTTAGGAGAATAAATAACAACTATACTTGATGTAAAACAAGAATTATAGAAGTGATACAACTCACACTCACAAATTCTTAACCACTTAAGATTTCTAAGATATACAAAGATAAGAAACCTTAAGAACTTCTGTAGTGTTCAATGTTGTTCTTGTGAGATGATTATTCATCTTCCTTCAAATCTTCAACTCCTTTTATATAAGCGGAAAAGAGATGGTGGAAGATGACTTGCGCAAGTGAATTTTGTTGAGAAGAAATTCCAAGAGAGACATTGAAAGTTGATCCTATTAAGATCTTTAACCTGTGTAAAAACTTTATTCAAGGCGTCTTTCTCATACTAGGTATCTACCGAGATATTGAAACAGACTTAAGAGGTCATATCAAAAAAATTATAATTTATATATGCGCGTGTATTTTTATAATTTATAATAAAAAAATTAATAAAATTACAAAGTAAAAATATTCCTTATATTAAAAAAGGATACATTTAAAAAATATTATTTATTTTCAACTACGGCCATCATCTCATTTAATTCTCAACTTTTAAATAAAATTATTATCGTTATATTAATCAATACAAATTATTTTTCATGTTTCAAAATTATTATATTTTTTCTATTTTAAAATAATATAAGATTAAAAGATCCATAGTTTCATATTTTTCTCCAATAACATGTTTTTGTTTATTGAATTTCAATTAATTAAATTTTTTTCTTACAAATAATAAAAATGTATTATCAAACAATACCTCATACCGTAGACAAAAAAGAAGACTAGATACCTACATGGGCAAAGGTTGATTTGAAAATGAAACTAGCCGAACATATACTCCTTTAATTCCCGCCAAATACATTAATTATTTATTTGATAAAGTAATAGAAAACAACTGATAAGGGGATTAACCCTAGTACTTAACCGTTATCTCTTTTACAATTTCTGCAATCAGATTACGTGATGAAACCATAGCACGATAATCCATGGCTTTCAAATCCACAACCCATTCTTCCTTCGCCGCATCAACCATCTTTCAACCCAGAACTTTAGTTGAAATCAGCAACGATGTAGACGGATACCGTGGTTCATGGTTCACTAGAAAGATTGTCCGTTGTCTCCATGGTGACAAGTTTGTTGTGGAGTATGACAAAATAATGGAGGATGAGGAGGGAACAAAGGGCCTCCAAGAAACTGCTAAGCTTTCTCAGCTCCGTCCAATTCCTCCGAAGGATATCATGCATTACTTCCAAATTGGTTATGAAGTAGATGCTTATCACAACGACGGATGGTGGGGGGGTCGCATATCCGGATCATTAGTGGACGGTATAAGGGTCTGTATTTCAAAGACTGGTCGGAGTAGCCAGCGTACTCTGAAGAAAACTTAGGTTGCACCATAAGTGGGTCAATGGAAGTTGGATCCCACCATTTCCACAAAAAGTGTATTTTAATTTTCATTGTTTTTTCGTTTTTAGATTGGATGATAGTGAAATAAAAGAAACAGAGAGGGTAAATGCTGTTGAAATTGTAAGTGGAGACAAGGGTGGTTTCAAATTTGATCTAGGGACATTGGTTGGTGTGCACTAACGAAGATGGTTTAAAAGGTGTTTGGATTATGCAACTCTTATTGAGCCTAAGCCGAGATGTAAGTTTGTTGTTGAGTATGAAAGTCTTATTGATGATGATTATTCAAAGTTTTTGAGAGAGGAAATCATTATGTTTCAGATAAGACCTCGTCCACCAAAAATTGACGATGTTGATCAAGTTTAAGTTTCTTGATGAAGTTGATGCATACTACGATGACAGTTGGTGGGCTGGGATTATTTCTAAAGTTCTGGGGGGACTCGAAATATATTGTTTATTTCAAAAACTATAATGAAGAAATGGAGTTTAGAACTACAAATTCAAAGTTTTGGCTAACAAGAACCAAGCCCCACTTCTTTTATTTTCATTATTTTCAACACCTGAAATAATTTAACCAACATATGTTAGAACCGTCAAATCAAAATATGTTATTGCATGCAGAAGAAGTGGCCGCTAATACCTTGTAATTAATTGCTATTTTAGCTACACTTGAAAACGGAATCACAATTGCTTGTTATCATGTCAAAAGAAAGGCTGGAAATAATAAATACAAGTATCTTATCCTACAACACCTTCTACTAATAGAGGCGCAATTTAAAGCCAATAATAAAAAAAAGAAAATCATAACAAAAACATTGATAATTCAGATTTTAGAAATCTTAGATCATAAAAGCAAGTGACAAAACAAGCAAACAAACAATCACTGGGTTGAATTTGAGTCAATAATCATTAAATGTAATACATCGACCCCAAGATGCAATTTAAAAGATTCAACTACGAGTATTTGTCAATCCTCACTATGCAACAAATTATTTTGACAATTAATATACTACTATGCAAACAATGCAACCATACCTTAGAAGCCATTACCCATTTATGATCAAAAGTCTTGATGAAACATCATCAATTTTTGGTGGACGAGGCCTAATCTGAAGCATACTGATTTCCTCTCTCAAAAGATTTGAATAATCATCATCAATAAGACTTTCATACTCGACAACAAACTTACATCCCGACTTAGGCTCAACTAGGGTTGGACAAAACCAAACCCCTTTTAAACCATCTTCGTCACTGCACACCTCAACCAATGTCCCTGGTTTGAACTTGAACTCAACGTTGTCTCCACTCACAATTTCTGAAGCCTTCACCCTCACCTTTTTCTTGATTTCACTTTCAGCCTATAATATTAATAATTAACAAACAATATCATCAATAACAGTATTTATTTAAAAGCAAATTAAGAAAATTAACATTAACATCATAAGTCATGCAATAACAATGAAACCTTCGAATTGATCCAACTTAAGCACAAAAACCATTGAAAATAAAAACACACCTGTTGTGGAAATGGGGGGATCCAACTTCCATTGACCCACTTATGGTGGACCTTAAGTTCTTCTTCATATTAGGCTAGCTGCTCCGACGAGTCTTTGAAATAGGTGGCCCATATACCATCCCCTAATGATTCAGAGATGCGGCCCTCCCACCATCCATCATTGTGATAAGCGTCAACTTCATTACCAAGTTAGATGTGCCGGATGATATCCTTCGGGGAATTGGCCGAAGCTGGGAAAGCTTAGCAGATTCTTGGAGCCCCTTTGCTCCCTCCTCATCCACCATTATTTTATCACACTCGACAAATAATTGTCACCTCGAAGGCAATGGGCAATCTTTCTAGTGAACTTGAACCACTGAATCCGTCTACATCGTTGCTGATTTCAACTAATGCTCCTGGTCTAAATATGGTTGATGCGGCTGAGGAAGAAGGGTTGTGGGTTCGGATGCAATAGATTATCGATTTAGGGTTTCACACCTTGTGATTGCAGAAATGGTAAAAGAAAAAACGGTGAAGTGAATGTGAATGAAAATGAGAATGAGAGGAGTTTCTTTTATAGTTGTTTTCTATTACTTCATTATAACTGATTAGTGTGTTTGGTGGCATTTAAAAGTAGTATATGTTCAGCTAATTTCATTTTCAAATCAAGCGTTGCCAACGTATGTATTTAGGTGAATTCTTATCCACCCAACACAAAAAGTTGGGTAATGTTACCCTTAGTGTAAAATATTTTGAAAAAAATAAAAAATGTACTATTTAATAATTAATTAAATAAAATAAAATTGAATGATGCAATGTGATTGGTGGAATGTATCCTACCTAACTTTTTATGAAGGGTAGAGAAGTTGTCCCCATGTATTTAATCTTTTTTTAATGAGAAATGCTAAACACACACCTAAACTTACAACAACACCGTATATAAATACGGTTAGATATACTTTTGTTTTTTTAATAATTTTTTACATGCTTTGGTTTTTGTGCCAAACTTAAAATAATTAGTAAAATTTATGGCGTTAATACAATGTAACATAATATCATAATATCGTGTCTAGATAGCACCACTCTTTTTTAATCTAATGTATGTGGTCGTGTTTAGTAAAATATATATTTTATTAAATTGTAATAATAATTATATTGAATGAAATTTAATAAATGAAAATTTATTACCGGAAAATAGTTATATTAAGTTAAATTCAATAAATTAAAATTTATTATTGAAAAATAATTATATTGAATGAAATTCAATAAATAAAAATTTATTACCAAAAAATAATTACAGAGTGAAATTCAATAAATAAAAATTTATTACCAAAAAATAATTATAGAGTGAAATTCAATAAATAAAAATTTATTACCAAAAATAATTATAATGAGTGAAATTCAATAAATGGAAATTTATTAATAAACCATTTTTATTAATTGAAATATATATATATATATATATATATATATATATATATATATATATATATATATATATATATATATATATATATATATATATATATATATATATATAGGTTAGGATCAAATGACACCAAGGTGTCAAAGTTTAATTTGACAACAAATCTTAACTGTTAAAAGAATTGATCAAACGATTATATTAAATGAAATAAAATAATAATTAAAAAATATATAGACTATTTTTTGCCTAAAAAATAGACTATTTACATGATCGTCTGATGAATTCTTTTAAAGGTTGAGATTTGGTGTCAAATTAAATTTGACACCTTGGTGTCATTTGATCCTATTCCTATATATATATATATATATATATATATATATATATATATATATATATATATATATATATATATATATATATATATATATATATATATATATATATATATATATATATATATATATAGAGAGAGAGAGAGAGAGAGAGAGAGAGAGAGAGAGAGAGAGAGAGGTATATATAGGTATGTTGTAGAGATGAGAGATAACTCACATAAGGGGTGAGAATTGAGCCTTGTTTCCTAAATTACAATGTTGAGGTATTTATAACCGAATTGGGCCTTGATTAACTATCCCCATAATTCAATGTATATCGTAATGGATCGCATATACGTCACTTTTCCATTCTCCAACATCAAAAGGGTTATTTCAAAAGTGGATGACACATTAAAAAAAGGCGTGATACATCCGATAAACATATGATCGATCACGTTAAAGGGCGTTCAAGAGGTCCTTATGGCGAGGCGATTCATCATTCTTGACACCTCTCATAGACCCCTTACAAATATACCAATAAAAGCCCCTCAAGCACAGGGGGTTTAGAAAATGTGAAGTGATTTAATTTTTTCTTTCTTATCAGATTGAGTCCTTCAAGTGCGAGGCGACTCCCTTATGTAGAAGGCAACTCCCTCATGCATAAAGGGAATTCCACATATGGGGCGACCCTAACATATGTCTCTAAGTGTCAACAGCGATCAAAGCTTTCTCATTTCTGATGGGAAACCTCTAAGGTCTTTCATTAAAAGAAAAATGGTCTCTAATTATGTGATATTTCCTTGTGAAAACATGTCGCTAAAAGTGACGTTGCGATGTGACATCCATGTTGCAAATCACACTACAAGAAAAATGGTTTCCAACTATGTGTTTTTGCCACGTGAAAATCATGTCACAAAAAATGAAAATTGTGAAGTGAAAATCATGTGGCTAATGAGGTTTACACATGTTACGATGTATTTGGGGGGAATTTTAAAATTTTCAAAAAATTGCCTGTGGTGTGAAAATCACGTGGCTAATCAGTGTTTTTTTAGCACTTATCAAAATATTAACTTCTTCTTCTTTTTACTTCCCTTATATCCTATTTCTCCCTTTTTCTCATTTTCACAAAACATAAACTTCTTCTTCTTTTTACTTCCTTTCTCTCCAAAATAAAAATCACATCAACGTCTAGTGTTGGCATGGCAGAAACCAGTGGTTCCTGTAGAATTTCTGGCATTTGATTTGGCATGGTGAAAATAGGTGGTTCTTGTGGAATCTCTAGAGAAGGAAGAATAACATCCAGTGTTGGAGTATGGATAATTGGTTGTTGTTGTGGAATCTCTGGTGTTGGGTTTGGCATGGTGAAATATGGTGATTCTTGTGGAAGTTCTAGAACCATGGGAGGGAGAAAAAAAACGTCAGGTGGTGAAGATGAAAATGAAAATGAATGTTGGGGTATCATAACTATTGGGACAAGTGGTGGTGATAATTTTGATAAGTTAGGATGTGACTTTTAAGTGAAAAAGTTGTGATGTGATTTTCACGCCACAAATAAGTTGCGACTTGCATTTTTGCGACATGTTTCGTCACATCTCTAAATTGCGTGTTGCGATATGATATTTTTGTTTGTGAAGTGGTTTTCGCGTGGCTAATAAGTGTTTTTTAGTGTTTGACACTGTAAGATAATCGCATCATAGCGAGGGATTTATGCTAGGGATAAAACTCCTTGCAAAATAAGTGAGGTTGATAGGGATTAACCCCTCGCAATGCATGTTTTTTTTAATATTGATGCAACATTGACAGGGTGTTAATTCCTTGCAATATTTATTTTCTTTTAAAATGTATAGAGGGAATAAATTAGATGGGTAGAATACGTAAAAAATTTCAATTGTTCTGACACTTGTCCTTTTCCTTAATTTGCGAGGAATTCTTCACATTGCAAGTTCATATAGTTTTCAAGTGTTCTGACGCGCCTGACCATACTCTAATGACATGTCTTTTAGTTACGTACTACAACATTTATTGTCTCTTGCAACGCTGGAAAAGTATTACCAGAGCCATTAAAACTGTTGCCTAAAACAATAGGCAACAATTTTTAGGTGTCTTCGATATGAGCGTTGATTTAACGCTTATTTTCTCTTTGGCACAATATTCGTAAACGACACCTATAATATTGGGATAGGGGACATTTTTCCATGGATCTTAAGGCAACGCTTTTTCGGTGTTGCCATAAACACCAACAATTATAAAGTGTTTCCTTAGAGTAATATTTTGAAAACTACATACAATGGCCATGATACAACCGTGGCCAACTGATAAAAATTTTTATATATAAAAATTTAGGACAATTGTAGGGCTCAATTCATCTAAAGTACCTTAATGTTCATCAATTAAGCATAGTTGAACTATACACATGATTCTTTAAATTAAGTAATGCAATACATAAATTTAAATTTGATATTAATTAGCAAGAGTTGAGTTTATACATAAGATTCTTTAAATTAATATAATAATTCAGTTTGTCAAGCACAAAAATTATCTACTTATATCTAAGGACAAGTGGTGAATTCGGTTTGTAACTTGAAGTGCAATAAATCCAATACTCAAATAATGAATATACATAACCGGGTTGGTGTGGTCATTCCACCCATCATCAAGCTCCTTCCTCGACTAAAAAGTGTACGCCGATAAAATTCACGTGCCTTCGACGCTTCTCAATGTTATTCCCTCTCCATGATTTTTCTCTACGTGGGGCATTGACATGATTGGAATGATTGAACCCAAGGCTTCGAAAGAACATCGTTTCATTCTTGTGGCTATTTATTATTTTATCAAGTGGGTAGAAGATGCGTCCTATGCTAATGTGACCAGACCGACTGTGGTTCGATTTATCAAAAATAATATCATCTGCAGATATGGTGCACCAAGCAAGATTATCACTGATAATGGTTAAAATTTGAATAACAACATGATGAAAGAGCTTTATGAAAAATTCAAGATTGAACATCACAACCCCTCTCCTTACAGACCAATGATGAATGGGGCTGTTGAAGCGGAAAATAAGAATATCAAGAAGATCATTCAGAAGATGGTTGTTACATACAAGGACTGGCATGGGATGCTACCATTTGCTTTACATGGGTATCATACATCTGTTCGTACTTCAACAGGGGAAACCCCTTTCTCTCTTGTTTATGGTATGGAAGCAGTGCTCCCCATTGAGGTCGAGATTTCGTCATTGAGGATATTAATGGAGACCAAGTTGTTTGAGGCTGAATGGTGTGAAAGTCGGTTTGATCAATTAAATTTGATAGAAGAAAAGAGAATGGCGACTTTGTGTCATAGTCAGCTGTACAAGAAAATAATGAAGAAAGCGTTTGATAAGAAGGCGACCTTGTGTATTTAGAGAAGGTGACCTCGTGCTCAAAAGGAATTTGTCTTTCAACTCTAATTCTAGGGTCAAGTGGACTCCAAATTTCCAAGGACCATATATTGTTAAGAAAGCCTTCTCTGGCGATGCATTAATTATTGTAGCTATTGATGATGAGGAGCTCCCACGTCCCGTGAATGTTGATGTATTCAATAAATACTCCGCCTAAATAAAAATAAAAGAACAACTCGCTATGTTGAAAACCCGAAGACCGACTTAGGCAAAAATGAGCGTCTCGGTGGACTTAAAACCTGAAAAAGGCGGTCCAGGAAAAAGTAGAGACATAAGCAGAATAAATCATCCCGGTGGACTGAAAACCTGAAAATGCAGTCCAAGCAAAAGTTAGGGATTCATGGCAAGTAACTAGATCAGACAAGACTTGATCATCAGGAACTATCTCTCGGTTAGAAAATGCTTAACACGTTTCAACCGAAACCTCAACGCAGAGATTCAAAGTTGGTAGGGAGGATAGGGTCATCATGTTTTATTGGATCTTTTCAATGAATTTACCATTTTCCAAACTTTGTAATCATCGATGGAGTTTTGCCATTCGCAAACTACCATCCTATCAAGAAATTTTAAGCCTTTATTTATTTATTTGCAATCACATTTCTTTCTGCTTTATAAAATTTCATTTATTCCTGATAGTAAATTTTGAAACAGAAAAGTTCAATAATAACAAATCATGTTTTTGTTAAAACCATAAAAATGATTTATTTTGACTCATGAGTATACCAAAAGGAATTGAAACAACGATTTCAGTAAATGTTCAAATCTGAAATGTTAAGCTTGGTTTCCCCCAATAGAGTTAAAACACTTTAAGCATTGGTGTCACCCTGGTTGCGAATTTCCTAGACAACGGGAGGTGTTTATTTCGGTTTTCTATAAGGTTGTTTGACATATTTGCCCTGTTTCACTGATTTACAACTCTATGTTCCGAAGAATATTATTATGTTTTATGTGATATTGGATTTTTACTCCTCCATATGTTTTTGTTTCAGACATGCTTGAATGTACATCTGTGTATCCCGATCGTAATGAGTCGATCCCTGTGATTGTTTTGGCAACATATGCATCATAACATGCATAAATATCCATTCATGCATTCATAGTAGAACCTTTTGTTCTGTGCTCATTTGAAGTAATTTATCAGTGTCAACAAAAATTTGTATCTTATCAAAGTCTCCTTTCATTTAGAAAGTCTTTAGGCAGAAAAATGCTTATTCTTCTATCTCCCCACCAAATACTTTATTTGTGGATGACTGATGTTTCAGTACTTATGTTCAGCTTGTTTATATGAATGGAAAAGGATTAGACTCAGTCTTAATTGACAGTTTCTTTCTAGTTTGTTCCTGGAATAAATTTTGGTACCCAGTTAACCACTTTGGGAGAATTATGAGAAAATCGTGCGTTTACTTTGTACCTAGTTAACCACTCTCAGTAAAAGTGAGTGTGTTTCTTTATTAGTTTACCTTCAGTAAATGTTGCTAGCCCTTGTGAGTATGGTTCAATGATGATTATCATTTCCTACCTATGCAAGATATTTTTCCCAGTGGAGCTTTTTCTTCCCCAGTGGAGTATATCTTCTTCTCCCCAGTGGTGTTGTGTGTCCTTCTGTTTGTTAATCACGTCATTTCATTCCTAAGCATGGCATGGCATCTTAGGGCCAAAAATCATGTTTTATTTTGTATTTAAGTCTCTTCAATCGTGCGGAGAAGAAGATTTCAATATTCATATATCCAGATAGAAGAAACTTAAATAGGGGCATCTGTCATACTCCAATTTTTTACCCTAAGATTCCCTAATCATTTGCATTCTTACCACTAATCAAGATCACCATCTTGAGTTTGACTTTAAGCTTTGTGCCCATTCAACCTTTGGGGGAATCACCAAGCACCAATGTTTATTTAAATTTTTAATACTTCTTTGTTATGTTACACTAACCAAAATACAAAAAAGATGTCTTTGTCTTTCAAGGTTTTGCATTGTAGGTAATTGAACCAATAACTATCATACTCTCTCCTAAAGCTAGGGTTTTGAGAATCGACCCTCAATCAATTAATCATTCATGGAAGCTAATTGACCTGGATTTCAAATGAAGTGTCCTCTTTGTAACAACATGCCCTAAAAATTAAAGATTAGAGTCGCCACCTATTCTACCAAGGCGAATAGGAAACCTACGCAGTTAAGAGATTAGGGTAAGATACTATATTCAGGTCGAGGGAAGGTGTTAGGCACCCTCAACCCTTTCCTAAGGTTGGCATTATAAAGCTAAGGTTTATGGCTAACATAAAGAAATATGACAGACAGTTAACAGGGTTAAGGCAAATAATTAACATAATTAAAGGTTTGCAATTCAAAGAAATAAAATCGGGACAAAATGAGATTTATGGGGGAGGGGACTCACCTTGTTGCCAAGTGCCTACGTATCTCCTTAGGGAGAATCAGAGTCAACGTAGTTCGGGCACAGGGTTGTACGCCTTAGAATTAGTATGAGGTTGTTTGAAGGCTTTTTGGATGGCCTATCGTAGTTTTGAAATACGAAGTTCGAAGGTATTTTGAATTACCTTATCGTAGTTTTGAACATCGCAGTATTGAAGAGATGAATTTTGTGGTGTCGTGGTTTAGTGTGTTTTGAGATTTGGGCGTACAACCCTGGTTTTAGTTTGTACTATTAACCGCAATGATCGATAGGTTCGATCACCATAGTTAAAAGATTAGTAAATAATTGCTGGAAATTCTAATCGATTGATTCGATTATCACTTTTAGCAAATGGAATGTATTTTAATATAATTATTAGTTTATCGTTATCTCTTATAATCGATAGATTCGATTACAAATAATAACGAATTTTATAACGGAGAAATGCTAATCATCGTAACCAATAGCTTTGGTTAAAACCATTTAGCAAAATAAGTTTATTTGAATTATATTCGATTAAAAAAAATTAAATGGTTAAATAATCGATTATTACCCATCGCGACCAATAGATTTAGTCGAAACGAATAACAAATTAAAATCCTAGTATCCCGGCCAAATGGCCAATGAGATTGGACAAACCCTAATGTTGATAAACTATCTCTAGGGTTTTTATGATTTATAATTAAAGATTGATTAAAATTAAATAAATTGAATAATCGGGAAAATAATCCTAAATAATTACAACCCTAATCCTAATCATATTATTAATCCTAATTAAATAGACTAATTAAATCAAACAATGTTAATTAATTAATATAATAAGATAAATAATAAAATAAATATATAAAGAAACCTGGCAGTAATCATGTACGTAGGGGTCTTGAGGGTGCATGATGGACCTTCAAGTTCTTGAACGTTAGATCTTATACTAGCTTAATCTGATGGTGCTGGATTGAACGTGCATGGTTGGATCATATAGGCTAGTTGCGTAGGATCTGTAAGCAACTTAAAACATACAAGTTATAAAAAATAACATGTTGTATATAGGGTTCAAACCCCAGTTCTCTCTCTCACAGCAAGAGCCTTTTACCAACTGTACCACGTTTCTATATCATCAAGAATATGGGCAAACGAGATATTATCTAAAAACATGCGTTATAGGGGATCCAGAAGACAAACGCGCGCCCCACAATATATTTGAATTGGACCAATACCCATTCGCCACACAACCTTCTTCCTCAAAGGACTGTCGTTTTAGATATGGTTATAGTGACGGTGGGGTTGCCGTAGCTACATGTAGGACCATTATCAAAGTGAAATATAACAACGATACATGAAAAGAAACGCCACGATTCCATCCGAAATTTGCTTCTGAGTATAATGGTATCATTATCTTCGTTCAATTCGGCCTAGAATGGGAAACCCTCTTTTGAAGCTCTCAAACCTAACAATGGTGGTTCCCAATTCCTGCACCTATATTGAAATTAAACCATCCAGAAACATAGCATGCATGAATATGAACAAGAATATAAGATCAAAAAGCATTTATACTGCTCGTATGATAGAAATCGAGACTCTCTAAATCTTGGCCCCACCGTGAGTGTATGGAGGCGATTTCGTGTGCTTTGATCGTCCCCGACGATCGTGTTAGCTTCAGGAAGGATCGAGGGAGCTGATTTGATCTTTAGAATGGATCGAATTTGCTTCAAAATTCTTTTGCCATGGCCACTAATTTTACGGTTTTTTGAAGTTCTTCACAGCATGCTTTTCGGCCAAAAACCCTTCCCCTCCTTCTCCTTATGTCCAACATATATATGGGAACCAAATAGGTCAACAAAATTGGACCTAATCTTAGCAAAATCGGATTTTGATATATGATTGAATCTTTGAATCAAATGCTTCTAATTTTGGCTCAAATATTATTCTCCCTTTTCTAATCTCTTTTGCAACTAAATTTCATCAATTATTCAGCATTTATGTGATTAAAATAAAGCCAAAACAAATCTTCTCCCATTTTTTTATTTATTTTAATTTAAGTTGAATTTTTAAATGAATAAAAAATTCAATAATAAATAAAATAAAATATCATGGGCATGGAATTAAGTTTTATGGGTTTTTAATACTCTTTGGAACAAGTTTGGATTATAAGAAGCTAGGCCCATTTGTGAAAGTATCCATTTTAAACCTTGAATATTCACAAACCTTTGATAAAAATGAAAACTCTAGTTTTGGAGATCTTAGATTAGGAGAGAGTGTCTTGAATAAGCCTTTGAACCTTGAGCTATTGAAGATGCATAGAGGAGGGCAAATTTTGGGGTATGACACTCTTCACCAAGTTCTATACCTTGAGCATCTCTTAACTTCATTTGATCAAGTTTATCTCAAGATCATGTGGCTTGATTCATCAAGAAACTTCATAGGTTTATGTGTTTATTTCCATGCCTTCTTCAACAAGTTTCATCAAGCTATGAGCCTTACAATCAAGAGTGATTTAAGAAAACATCATTTCAAAGTCTCATATAACTCCCGGTGCTTTAAAATTCAAGGAAAGTTCAACAGATTCAAAGTTGATTCAAGAAGTTTGACCTAATTTGACAAGTCCTTGATTCTGTGATCACATGGCCGTAACTCTTTAAATTTTCAACATTTTTAGTGCTTATTGTTGCAAATGATTCTCCTTGTCACCATTAACAACTTATATTTACAAGTCAAGAGGAAATTTTGTGAAGAAAGTCATCAAAAGTAAGAAGACGTTATAGGTCCTCCTTTGAAAGTTCAAGGAATTGCGTGTCCACTTCAAAAGATCATAACTTGCTCATTTATTATAATTTTGAGCCCATTATTTTTGAATAATAATCTTGAATGAGTCTAATTCAAGTCATATTTGGAGGTTAAGAACAAACTTTGAGTGAAATATCATGAGAGAAGGAGAAACATTAGAGGTCATTTTATGATGCCTAGTTTTTAAGGCATGTCATGTGTGCAAGACTGACACAAGCCCAAATTTCTCAATTTTAACTTTCTCTCGCATAACTTTTGGCTATAAGCTTATTTTTACATTCTCTACAACTTTCATGTTGGGACTTTTGATAAATTCAAGCTCTAAAGTACTCATTTGAGTCATACATAAAGGTGTTTGATGAAATGACCTCGCAAGATTGCCTTGTTTTTGCCCAAGTTGACAAAGTCATATCTCTCAATTCATGAAGCCTATGGAGGTGATTCTTTTTGAATTGTATTAATCTTGATAAGGAGAGTATTTGGCTCAAAGAAAATCTCAAAACATACACACCAATTTCTTAGGGCATAAGGTTGAAGTGAGTTGCCCAAAGATGTCAAAGTTGCTAAAATTGGCTAAGTGTTTTGTGCAATATTTTTCCCCACTTCGAGAAGTCATAACTTTTTATACAAGAATCAAAATGGAAACTTTCAAAGCTCATGATAAATCTTGATCACTCGGCTTTCCAAAGAGTCCAAGATTGTACTATAAAGGTCCCTACATTGTTTGCCCCATGATGTTGAAATTGGTACCTTAAGCATTAAGTTTCCACTTACAATCAAAAGTGAATTTAACTAATGTGACCTCTAATCACCAAATTGATGCTCGAATTTAACTTAAACATGTTTAACAAAGTTGTTTGAGCCACTTAGAGTGCCAAAAGACATGATTTGGATGAGTTTTGACAATTTGCAAGTCACACTTTACTCATGATGCAAGTGTGCAGGAATTCGTCTCAAATTGCCTCATCCACCTCTCCTCATTACACCATTCACTTCCCTTATAAATAAGAATCTCATTCCCATCATTTTGAAAGCTTGAAAAGCCAAGAAACCTCTGGTCCTATTCAAACCAACCTTCACTGAAATTGAGATTTGAATTCAGTCTTTCCTTTGAATTCCCTCAAAGTTCTTTGTTGAGTTAGATTCCTTGTTACTTCATGAAGCTAACCGAGCAAGAATTAAGCCACAACTCTCCTTGAATAAAGCTCATGAACTCCACTTTCATAGCTTCAAAGTTGAACTTTTACAAGTAGTTTTCTCCACCAATTTATCTAAGTTCTTTTGCTACAATGCAGCTATTGACTCTCTGATGCTCATGGGATCATTCATTTTCTTGTGGATGCGTTTGCGTCATCTGTATTCAAAATTTTTCAAACTTTGTTTCTCTGGTTTTTTCCAAATCGAGTACGCTATGACAAAAATAAATTTGGCGCGAGGATACAGTTGTAATCATCTTGAAGGGACGAATCTAATGGTACCGGTTTGAGCTCCTAATTGTACACTTCATGAAGTGTGATTTTGAATTGGTTGGAGGTTGAAGACAATGTGATGTTCGTCTTCAACTAATGAAATAATGCCACACTTTTTTTCAAAATCTGATTTAAAGTTGATTCAATGTTTTATCCACTAATGACCATAACATGTACAATGCGCCAGATTCATTAGATTTTATTACTAACGCATTTTGACATTGATCAGATGGTCTACATTATTTTGGTTTTATTTTATTATTCAAAATTGTTTTATCTTAAAAAATTAATAACTCTTTTATTTTAATTGATAAAAATACCAAAAAATTTGCTAAAATCTTCTTTTATTTTTCTCTTTCTGATTTATATTTTTCCATATTTTTACTTTGGATTTTACTATTTTTCTTAATTTTTGCTTTGTTAGCTTTATTTTGGTCATTTTTGGTGTTTAGATACTCATTAAGTATTTCATCAATAATTTCTCATTTTTTGACCATTTAAAATCCCTTTTTATTCCTTTAAATTGGATTTTATTTCTTTTGATAATCGTTTCTGACTTTTATTATATTTTGTGACTTGATGTATTCCTCCATCTAATTTTTATTTTGATTTCTGGGTGTAAGTCTTGATGAATCCATTGTGTAGAGGTTATGATTTTATCATTCTTCTGTTGGATCATTAAGAAGAAATCTCATATGATCAGAAGAAATTTATCTGGACACTATGGTTTTAATTTCAATCCATTTCCCTCCCTCTTCATCTCAATCCCTTCTTGTTTTTGTTTGTTAGTTTACACGTGTTGCAAGTTTTTGGAGAATGATCTTCTATATCATTTCTCTAACTTGTTTTTAAACACATAAATATTTATTGACCGACCTCGTTGTAGGGTGACTTCTATATAAGTTACTTGGCGATTGCTTAACATAGCGCTAAATTTATCCTGTATCGGAAAATGATCATTCGTGGCCTAAACCAATGTTTGTAAGCCCAAGGATGGTTGATTATTTGACAATTGGGTCAATACCTTTGAAAAATCGTTGTTAGGAGGTTTTGGTCTTATCAATCCTCCAATGAGTTTTATCAAATTTGGCCTAAGATCATTATTCAATCATTATTGATCATTCACTTTGATAACTAATTTCTAATCACTAACTTCTAATTACTAACTTCTAACTTTATTTTATGCTTCTTTTATTATTTTATGATTTATTTTATTAAGTCTCATTGATCATCATATTTATGTTTATTTTCATTTTCCATTTGTCCACTTGGATATATGTTTATGCTTATGCACTTTTTCCTTTGCCCATTTGGACTCTTATTTTGTTCTTAAAACATTAATAAAGGCTAAACCATACAAAATTAATGAGGACTTGGACTTTGGTTACTATACCCTAAGCTTGGAGGATGGACTATTGAACTAAGACTTTGATACCTTGGCTTTATTATATTGATATTCTGGAGTCCTTGGAGTTTACTCCAAGGCATTGGTTTGGTTTTCTTTGTGTGCATGTTATTTTGAGTTCCATACTTTGTCTGAAGTCCTTGGAGTTTACTCCAAGGCATTGTGATTGGGAAAATTCTTCTATATGCAGCTGTTACTCTGGTCAAATTTTGTCTTAAGTTCTTGTGGTGCATTTTCAAGACTTCGATTGCAAGCTGCTCATATAAAGATGTTATATTCATTGAAGGCTTTTCTTGATCTATGATTCATCTGAGGCTTATTTCATATGGTACTTGGTATTGTACTTGCTTGGTTGTGTTAATTCAAAGGATGAGAAATCTACATTGACTTCTTTATGTCAAGTGTTGGCTTCTTATTGTTTAGATTGTTCTTATCTTTAGCTTTTACTTTATGCTTTAGGATAGTCCCTTCATCTCCTCCCATCTTCTTAAATTTTCAAAACTTCTCCATCTCTTTCAAAATATTCTTATGTTTGCAAATTCTTTTAGAAACACTCTTTTAATGAAACTTTCTTTCAAAATATTTTAAAACCCTTTTGTGGCTTTCTTTCAATACCTCTTTTTAAAGTTTAGACTTGAAGGATTATTTTAGTGGAGATGTAATCCCCCAAATGTCTTGATACTGATTGATATGATTGATTCTTTTCCACTTGAAAGAGTTAGTGGCATACTTGTTGATTTAATCCAAGTTGGAGTCCTTCTTTCATTTGTGATGCAAATGGTCCATCTGTTCTAATGTTCAAGAATGATTGACTGAGTTTTCTCCCTTATGATAATCCAGTGTCTATCCTATTTTAAATTAAAATCTTTTGTTTCCTTTTTAAGTGAAACTACAGTTGCTCTGAATTCTCCATTGTACTCGGGAGGTATGTAGGCACAAGATTTAATGTCTTGCCGAGCATAATTTTAAAATCAAACAAACTCTCTTTTGCACACAATTCTTTTTTAACACAATTTACAAAAAGGTTCCTATGGAGTACCACACAGATGTAAGGGGTGCTAATACCTCTCCCTTGCATAATCAACCCCCGTATCTAAGATCTCTGCTTTTTATTAGTTTTAATTTAAAAATTTCTTTGGGTTTTATTTCGCCCTTTCCCCGTTTCTTTTGGAAACAATAAAGCGCAGTGGCGACTTTCATTAAAATAATGAGTCAAGTAAATCCAATGGCTTTGATCTCAATTTTCATCGCTACAGTCTTGAAAAGATATTTTGATAAAGAGGTAATGATGATGATGACGTCAACACACCACTTTAAACAGCCGTGGAAGTTTTAAAAATGCCACATGTATCCCAAATGGTCAAAAGTGACATTTTTAGGGGGCAATTTGTTAGCATGAGATTCTCGACATGCTAAGTTCAACAAGGAGAATATGATGCTGAGATAATACATAGTTGAAATACGGGAAGATATGGTTATGTGTTCGACAAAGGTAGTCTTCGATTGTTGGTGTCAAAGGTCGACATATTAACCTTAAGATCAAGATGTTGTTCCTATAAACTCGACAAGATGAGTTGTCGACCATAACAGTTGAGACAAGATGAAAGGATCATATTGAGTAATTGAGTTTTGATCTTATTCAGATGCCGAAGACACATGAAAGCAAGTTAGAAGATTTGAAACCATGCAAAGGGTTACTTGTTGAACCCTGAAGACTTAGCTGTTGCAGGCAAATACTTTTATACTATGGTTAGGAATCAGGGTGGTAAGATCATTGTAAAGTCTCTATAGAGCTCAAAGTGCCCAAGTCAAAGCGAGAAACGAGTTTGTGAGGACTATGTATGATTTTGCACACCAACTTTTATATATTTAAGAAAAGCATTCCAGTTACTTTTACTTACTTTATTCTAGCCTTTATCGTTCATTTACCGTTTATTTTATAATAGACTTCGATACGGTCGAAGCCTTTTATTTCCTTTCATGTTCGAACACTTTTCTTTTCACTCTCTTAATCAGTTTCAAACTTATAACATTCAAACACTTTTCTCATAAAAATTATGCACAAAATACCATAGGATTTTCTAAATTGATCATCCAAGTAATTATTTAAAATTAAGTGATTGATTACAAAAATCACGAGTAAACACATATTAAACACATATTCTCTGCTTGGCTTTCAAAAAGCCCATAAACGCGAAAGGTTTGAATGCCAAATTTCCTCATAGTATTCAATTGGTATTTATCATATTCACCCATACTTGTCTTTAAAAGTGTTTGATTATAGACATCATCAAAAAACTTAATATACCAACAACGTCCACTATTGAAGTCTCCATGTACTCAAATTTTTGCTCTATAACCAGATATGCTAGTTGGCTTATGTTCCCGCTTTCTAGTTACGGACTTGCTGTATTTTTCATCTACGAATCCTTCTCTATGGCAATTAAATGTTTGTTGAATTATTTCATCAATGAAATTTCTAAAACCTTGCTCTTCCTACTAAAAAATTCATGGAGTCACCCATACCAATTGGTAAACATAAATCCAACTTCGCGATCAGGAAAATGGTATATAATTATATTTTCAAAACTACTTTCTTTGAAATTAATTTTCTCTAAATCACCCGTATAATTTACTGAAATTTCTTCATCAAAAGTACAATCACCAGGCTCTTTGATATTGTCTTCAACATCTTCTTCTAATGATGATAATGACAAACTACCATTATCCGACAAAGATATATTAATCAACTGATCTTATTCAAAATACTAATACATCAAAATTGTATTGAATACACAAATATTATTTTGAACATTGATTTAACTAAGTCTACATACCTCATACATGCTACCCATATGCTTTCACTATTATGAGATCCTTGGAAAATGGCTAATCTTTCATCTATATTGATTACAAAGTGAAGTCAAAAGAACCTATACGATAAAAATGAATAATGTAATTAAAGTGATAAAAAATCGTGAATGAGTGGATGTTGGAGGTTGCTTGTAACTATTTACTCTTTTCATGAATATTAAAAAACTATTATTGAATGAAGTAAACGAAAAGATAATCATCTAAAATTGGGAATTTTCCGGATTTCAACGTATAATCTAAAAATGTATTAACAATCCAATCTAAAAAATGTATTAACAATCCAATCTAAAATTGACAATTACTTTTGTGACTAGTTTAATGTAAAAATAAACAAAAAACGAATTCATATTTCAATGTTCAACATCTAAAGAAGATTCATTTTTCAAGACCATGACATTATGAAGCTATATTCTAACTTTTCTTCAACCTCCGCTTCAAAGTTTTTACGGCTTCAAGAACATTGGGTATGATTTAGTGGCAAATAGTATATGTTTAAGCCTAATACATATGACATATAAAACATGATTTTATGATGTTGATTAATTCATAAATAGAAGAGTGAGAGGTGAAGTTTCAAATTACAAGAAAACATTGATTAATTCATAAATAGAAGAGTGAGAGGTGAAGTTTGAAATTACAAGAAAATATTAATTTTGTCATGTGAGTTTGTCAGTGAGTTTGTCAGGTGAAAATCACCTAGCAAAATAATGTATTTGCGATGTGATTTTCACCTCGCAACACAATTTTTTTATAAAAGAAGAGAATAATATTTTTTCTTTCGTAACTAATGGATGAAGTTTAAATTTTTTTGAAAATAACGTTACGAAGTATTATTTACCCCGCAACTAAGTTTAAAAAAATGTGTGAAAATTAAAGGTTAGAATTATTGTGTGTCAAATGTGGTAGGTGACCGTTTAACACTTTTTCAAAGACAAACATTACGGAGTGAAAATCATGCCGCAAATCCCAACGTCTCTTTACGTTGCAGGGTGCAAAATACTTTGGAAATACTTTTTTAAAAAGTTGATAGTACAATGTATGAACTTTACTGTTTTTAGGGTATATGTTAGACTTTATGATTTGGTTGAAGTATGATTTTGTGTATGAAATTTCTATGATTTGATTGTATTATATTATAATGCATCAATGTTAAATTTGGTTTATATAATACCGGATTAATGTTTTTAGGTTTATGTTAATAGTTTTTTTTTTTTTTTTACATATATAGCTTTTCTCTTTAAAATGATTTCGTGGGGCATGACAATTCAATACAAAACATTCCATAAGAGTATTTAAGTCAATTCTAACAAGGACACAAATGATTTGACAATAAATATTATCCAAATTAACTCAAAACTCATCCTAAGAAATGCGATAATAATGAAACTCTAAAATCAACCTAACCTCAATAAAACAATGGAAAATTAAAGCATACGTGTTGTAGAAATTGTAGGACCCAATATCAATCCACTCACTCATGGTGGAGTCATAGTTCATTGTCGAAATGCACTAGATTCTCCCACAAGTCTCGGAAATACACGACTCATCTACCACCTTAAATTTGATTAAACATACATAATACCGTAGTCTATAAATTTATTTAGTCGTAAATACACTTTTGGTCCATGTAAGTTAGCGAGTTTTAGATTTTCGTCCCTATAAGTGTTTTTTTGTTTTAGTCCCTATATCTTACTTTTTGGTTGAGGTTTAGTCCCTAAAGCCAAAATCCGCAGGAAAATCTGCAGGTTTCCTGCGGATTTTTCTGCGAAATTTTCTACGGATTTTGATTTTAGGGACTAAAATCAACGCGAAAGTGAAATATAGGCACTCAAATAAAAAAAATAACTTACAGGGACGAAAATAAAAAGCTCGCTAACTTACAGGGACCAAAAATACATTTAAGCCATTTATTTTTAAGTGTGACACAAAATATGAATCGAGAAGGTATGGACTATGGGTTTTAAGTAATTTTTGAATTTACGATGTCTAGTGTAGAATCCTAAGTAGCTCATGTTATCTATTTCTAGAGTATGGATTATACCAGGACTTGGATCATCTCCTTCAATTTTCTCTCCTTCCCTCTCCATCCTCTCTATCTCTCTCTTAATCTCACTCTCACTCATCATTAAAAAAACAAAATATGATAAAGAGAGAGAATGAAATTAAGAGAGAGATAGAGAGGATGGAGAGGGAAGGAGAGAAAATTGAAGGAGAGGATCCAAAGTGATTATACCATATTCATATGGAGTAGAGATGAAGATGTGTTGCATTAACATTCATTTTACTTAATGATGTATGTATATATTTGAAAGATTGATGTGAGGCTTATATAATTTTTGAAGTTGTGGTATTGTGCAAGAGAAGAATATCACGGAAATGTTGATCTCAATGATAAAATAGAAAATAGTAGTTTGAGGAATTCATTCTGATAACAAATCTTTCAATGTGCTTCATAATTGACTCATAGTCTTCTACTCCATAAAGGTAGCAAAGTTTTAATTTTTATAACCTTTGAGCAGAGCAGAGCCGTCTTTGAGGACGTGCAAGACATTACTGCATATGACCTTAGTTTTTTATAGTTAAAATGTAATTAAATAGGGCCTCATAAAGTATTGCGACTATTAAAATGGAGTTAAATAGGGTTCTAATTATTTTATCATGATTAAACCATGACTAATCTACACAGGACCTTCAAAAAAATGAAACGGCCTTGAAGCAGAGACACTCGTCAATCCATCCACTCAAGATAAGACCTATATACATAGAATAACCATTCACTTGAAACCGATCAGGCTTGTATTTCTACTTTCATATATATATATATATATATATATATATATATATATATATATATATATATATATATATATATATATATATATATATATCACCACCTTATGCGTGAATTTAACTTGTAAATTTTTGAAATTTCAGGTAAAAAAACATTGGTTTCTAGTAATTGTTGAAGAAATACCTATTTTTTCAAATGCATGAATATATACTAGATATTTCTTTTTAAAAAATATGGTAACCTATAAAACGTACCCGATATTTTGAATAATATGATAAATACCAAAAATTTTGAATTCGAATAATCCGATAAATACCAAAATTTTCAAATAAATGAAAAATCAGGTAGGTAGTGGTGATTTTTGAATATATGAAAAATTCGGTAGAGCACCAGTTAATAAAATATATTCGATTAAATAAATACATATATAATGAAAAATATGCTACAATATCAATGCAAAATAAATTATGTTGACTTCTGAACTTCTTCTTCCCAGTGCCTTATACGTCTTGCATATGTTGTTTCCCATGCTCTTGCATCTTCACTACAGTTCTGTCTCCATTGATCGGTGATGGGAGGCAATGGACAATTGGGTTTCAACTTCACCTGAACCCAATGATCATTATCAACAAAACCAACCGCAAAAATTTCGTGTATACTCTCTGTTGTGCATGGAGATCTCATCAATGGGAAGAAAGTGAGGTTAAGGTGAAAGTTCTTGGACAATGAGACGAATATGACATTGTATCTAGAAGCAATAGGGTAACCCATTTCAGGAATCATCATCCACTTGTCACAATCTTGAGGACCCAAGCTATCTACTTGCAACGAACTCCTAACATTAGATATTGTGTCATGGAACACTTTAGAATACAATTGATGGTGTTGATAAACTTCAACATCTAACTGCTCCCGAACTAAAGGCCATGACTGTTCGCCCATTCCAAGTAAAGCTGCAATAGCACGGAAACCACAATTTCCATCTTTACGCACATCAATAATGTCATCAATGTACTGATGTAAGAAAATAGGAAATTGAGATAAGTAATGTCTTAAAGACTTGCTAGACAAATGACTTTCAGTTGGTTTTGTACATAATCTCTTCATAGTCTGACTTTCTTGTGAGCCCTCAGCATACTTCCACATGGAAGGATCACGATGCACGTCACTCTCTTGACTCTTTTTTCTCTTCTTAATTTCTCTCCTTAGCGTGTACTTCACTGATGGTAGACACATGGAAATTGTGAATGAATGTGTTAGTTCCCTGACTTTTTTCTTCGTCATCCTCTTGCCTACAATATCCAGTGTACTGAAATACCTCTTCAACTCTTGACACTCTTCTTCTAAATTCAACTTTGTCTCTCTATCTTTTTGAGCGACCTCATGCTAAAATTCAAAAAAGGTATTTAAAATCAATCAATAAAATTACGTGATAAATATGTTCCACAAATAAATTTATATAGAAAAATAATCAAACAATTGTTAATAATAAATATAAAAATGATTTAAATATTTTACATTGATAAATAGAAAACAAATATGGTATAAATATTTCTGAGATAAAAATGGTAAAATATTTATCTTTAAAAAAACATAATTAAAAAAATGGGACAAAAAATTGTCATTCATAATAATACTACCAAATAAACATCAGTCAATTATTAAATTACGTTGTTCATTAATATAATAAAAATTAAATTTTAGAATTAAGAGATGTGAATTAAATGATAAGTTGAGAATAAAAGCAAGTGACAACAAGCAAACAAATCCACAAATAATCATTGATGCAATCCAACACACTCTAAAAGATTGAGTCAGTTTAAAAGGAAGACTAATATTATATGGGTCATGCTAACATGTGCCCTAACAATACACTGCTTATTCAAACCAAAGTACTGTCAATGTGCATACTCAAAAGAACAAACACTGGAATCATACCTTAGAAGTCATTACCCATTTCTTATCCACCCTTTCCGAACGTATGAAATCACCCTTTTCTCTACTAGCAGTTTCAGCAGCCCTTACCCTCTCCCTTTTTTTGATGTCACGATTATGCTGTAAACAATGTCATCAAATCATCACTCACAGTATTTAGTTAACATATTAAGACATGCAACAATAACAATCAAACCTTAGAATCGATCAAATCTAAACACGATAAAAAACCAATGAAGATAAAAACACACCTGTTGTGGAATTGGTCGGATCCACCTTCCATTGACCCAGTTGTGGTGTAACCTAAGTTTTCTTTCAGGGTACGATTGCCGCTCTTTCCAGTCATAGAAATCCACAACCCATTTACCGTCCCCTGATGATCCAGATATCCAACCCTCCCACCACCCGCCGTTGTGATAAGCATCCACATCATCTCCAATACGGAAGTCGTGCACGATATCCTTCGGAGGAATCGGACGGAGTTGAGAAAGCTTAGCTTTTTCTCGGAGGCCCTTTGTTTTATCCTCCTTCTCCATTATCTTGTCATACTTTACATAAAACTCGTCACCATGGAGACAACGGATAATCTTTCCTGTGAACCATGAACCTTGGAATCCCTTAACATAGTTACTGATTTCAACTAATACTCCTGGTCTGAAGATGTTTGATGCGGCGGAAGAAGAACGAGCCAAGGGTTTGGATGCCATGGAATATCAGGTTAGGGTTTCACACGCTGTGGTTGCAGAAATAGAAAAGAGAGAACGGTGAAGTGAATGAGAATGAGAAGATTGTCTTTTATAGCTGTGTTTGGCGGCAATTAAATTTAAAAGGAGTCGTGTATGTTCGGCTAATTTCATTTTCAAATCAACCGATGCAACGTATGGATGTAATATTGGTAAAATTTATTATTAATTGGTATAATATCTTTTCATATATTTAGATATATTTTTATTAGAGATTTTTTGACATATAATGAAATATCTGTTCAAGGCACTAATTCTTTTATAGTTAAAAAAATACCCGCTTGCCAAAATTAAATGTTTTTTTACATAAATATATTTTATTGAAATGAAATAGTATATTTTTCTATATAAAAAATAATTGATCAATTGACACATAATAATGTTTTAAATTTTACCATAAATTTATATTATCTAAAGGTTTGAATTTAAAAAAGAAAATAAAATTGGAAAGTTACTATGGGCGGACAGAATTAGATTCGTTAACTTTTTGGCAATGAATTTCAAAATTTTATTATAATATGATGAAACAAACACAAAAAGTAGGGTATTTGGTTTATTTTTTAAAAAAATCAAACATGGGTCGAACGCGTAACTGGGCTTATGAGCTGCTATTGCGCTACCACTGCGGTCCACAAGCATTAATGTTTGTACAACAACAAATTTTATTTATATAGATTTTATATTAATAATTAAAAAAGCCCAGTCCAAATATTTTGAGGCCACTCTTTTTTGGAGGCCCTGTGCAACGGGTCAGGTTGCACAGGCCCAAAACCGGTCCTGATCAACGGAAACTATCAGTGATGACTGATACATTCGTGGCTATATGTGATCTAAACCTATTGAAATTATTACCTACGGATCATATGTCCAGGAAAAAAACTTATGTATTATATGGTTATAGGATTTTGTTGATACTTGTGTTTGTTGATACTTCTCGACGAAAAGAAGATCTAAGCAAACTTGCCAAAGTTTGGAAGAAGGGCTATTCAAAGTGTTAACAAAGGACTACCATCGAGAAGCACGGTTAGAGGCCTACCTAAAACATTACCTATCAACAGGAAGGATTGAGGAGCAGAAAAGTTGCTTGGATCTTGTTAAGGGTGTTACTTTTGCGAAGGTGCTTCAAGGAGAATCTTCCTCCAAAGTTAAAGAATTTATGTTTGAAGAAAGTGAGAAGATTAAACTGGCAAAAAATTTAGTGGGAGAGGTAGTCATTCAGGGGACTCTGTTCACCATGCAAGATCAGTTTCACATTGATGGTTTATTTTTGATAAAAGTCATCCCTCTTGGAGCTAACCTATGCTTGCTTGAGGATGATGAAGAAGGGATACTGAAAGAGATGATGGAGGGAGGTAGCATATGGATTGAGCCGTGGTTCAAGGATATGAGGAGGTGGACACCTAGAAAGGTTGATCACGAAAGGTTGACGTGGGTGAAAGCTTACACAGTCCCATGTCATGCTTGGTCTTTTAGCTTTTTTGAATTCATTTCTCAAACGTTAGGTGCTCTAATCCACGAGGATGAAAGAACCAAGGGCAAAACTAGTATGGATGCGGCTAGGCTCCTTGTCTGCACAAAAAATCTCTCGTTGATCAACGAAGATGTCAAGGTTAAGATTGATAATGATATGTTCAATATATTATTGGTAGAAGATGCTTGTGAAGTGGAGGAAAGGCGATGGTTTAAGTTAAGTCACAAAAAGTATCAGGTGAAGATCGACTCATCTTTAGAAGATTATGTCAATGAGTCTGATAATGAAGATGTTAGTAGTGAGTTTAAGTTTGTGCCAGAATCCGACTGTGGTACCGGAGATGGTGGTGTTTCGGAGCCAAAGGAGAACAATCAAGATCTGGATAAAGAAAATAGTGGTCCGAATATTGAGAATTAATATCCATTGGGAAAAACAAAGAACTCTTAGAGGTTTAAGTAAGGTACAAAGAATATGTGGCGTCACTGGGGTTAGAAATCAACAGTTTCACTCTCAAGGTTGTAGAGTCAATGGGAGGGACAAATGTCAGTCCTAGGATTATAACTTGTCTAGCAAGGTGTGTCACTAGGGGGTGAGAAATGGATCGAACTTAGATAAAAGGTTAGCTTTAGTGGGACCTTTATTTTTGGGCTTGTTATCTTTTGATGAGGCCTGTTCTAAATGTTAGACCATAGGAATGGTCTAGAGGGGGGTGAATAGACCACCTTTTTCTGACTTAAGAAAATTTTAGCTTTTGAAACGTGACTTCCCTGAATCACTTAATCGTTTAAGAGCGATTGCGTTATCGGGGACCGGATATGTGCACTAAACCGAACGGATGAAAAATGGCGAATAATGAATTACGTTTTATCGAACACTTGGTAATCGATATTTGCCAAACCTTAATTTTTGTTCAATAATGGAAATATAACGAAACGAATAGAAACAAGATAGAAAAGTAAGAACGATAAAGAACACGAGATTTGTTCAGGCAGTTCCTCTATCTTCCTCGCAGGAGTACGTCTTCCCCTAATTTCAAATGAAATTAGGAAAGTTTTATTTGATTGCAAAATGTTTAACAAGGATAGAATTTACCAATCACCAACTACACACATGTAGTAAAATTGAATACAATTTGATCCTCCCCTTGATTCAAGTTGAATCAAGTCAATGTCAATGATCTTCACCGATCAAGACCCCGATCGTTCCTTTATCAATCCTCCAGTTGTAGCAAATTTGTTGAGCGGATCTTCACTCCCTCAATCCCTTATGCACGGCTGAATTGATTACCAAAGCAAATTGATCGTCAAAAACCTTCGTACCAATTCTTTGATGAAGAAGGAAAAACCCTAAGGTTTTATACAAGAAACACCCTCAACAATCTTCACTCGAACAAGATAAATGTCTACCGTCGAATCTCGAACAAGACAAATGTCTACCGTCAAACCTTATCAACACACGTTCCTTACTCCGATCGAAAAAGATGATCATGTGTGATTTTCGATCAATAAGCGAAAGGTTGAAGATGAGTAGAAGCTTGAGTCTATCTTTCACGTTTCTTGTTAAAATGCTTGAGAATGATCATTTGGATATTTATACCATACACATTACATAGGCCAATTTGAATACAGCAAAAACCAGTTTGAGAAGCGATAGGTCGACCTGCTCCTCTGCATAGGTCGACCTGTTGAGAGTATTGCACCTGAAAATGAGCTAAGTGTGACACTTGCGTCGAACTGAAGGGTTGGCGTGCGCATTCCCATGAGTTCCTCAAAATGCCATGCGTCGACCTAATCCAATAATGCATCGACGCATCTTGATCTTGCACTTGAGTCACCCAAAAATTGATGCGTCGACCTGAAGGGTCGGCGTGCGCATACCCGAGATTTCACCAAAATCACATGCGTCGACCTGAGAGGGTAATGCGTCGACGCATTCAACCCTTGCATGAAATCTTTCATAAAATGATTGTAGTAGGTCGACCTATAGTATGTGTGAGTCGACCTATTGGTGTCTTATAGCCAAAAGTGCTTGTCTTTGTTGCATCCATTTGATTTCTATGATTCCATGTCGATTGTAGTTAATTCATAATGTTTTGACATCATGAAAACTACACCATTGCCCTCACACTAAAACTAATAATAACAGGCTTAAATCCAAGAAGGTGCGACAAGTGAAGGATTTGGGGGTAAGGGTTGAAAATTTTGACATTCCCCAATCCTACTTTGCTTCTCTAAACCCTAATTTTGGACCCAAATTCTCGAGAACCGTTTCTGATAGGCAGAAAAGGAGAGAAGAAGAGGATAATTTCTCAGGTGGTAAGGTTCTTTGCTGTGAGTCAATGACAGACTCTGATATTGTTCAATGTATCAGGAGGCTGCAGGTTAACAAGGAGTCTTCGGTGGCAAAAAACGCTAAAGGACTCTATGTTAAGATTGGGCATTGCTTGTGAGGGTAACAAAGATGAGATTAAAAAAGAAATAGAAGGGCTGGAGAAGAGAGATAAGAAGGGGATGATTGCAAGGAAGGTGAAATCCGATAGTTTGAAATGATTATTGTCACCCTAAATATTAGAGGAGGGGTAGTTATTTAAAGAGAAAAAGAATAGATTTCTTGAGCCAGGTTGGTAAGGTCGATGTCTACTTTCTTTTGGAAACAAAGTTATCTAGCTTTAGTTTGAAGATGGCTGAAGATTTCTGGGGAGCTAAGGATGTGGAGGGGACACACTTGGATTCCAATGGCGCTTCAGGAGGTTCGGTTTTCCTTTGGAGGAGGAATTCCTTGGAGCTTATTCAGAGCTTTAAAGGAGTGGGTTTTGTTGGGTTGAAGGCTTGTCATAAAGGTACCTGTGTTAATTTCATAAATGTTTATGCTCCTTGCAAGTCCGTTTTGAGAAGAGAAGTCTGAAGTAGTTTGATTAGGCTGAAGAACTTGGCAGCGGATGAGGAATGGTGCATAGCGGTGATTTTAACTCTGTAATGTACAAGGAGGAGAGGATAGGGAAGTACTCTAGTAGCAGTGCTAGAGATTGTGCTGATTTTCTCAATTTTGTGGAGGA